>NW_008622073.1:36686-46854 GCF_000691845.1 Merops nubicus
AATAAAAGAGAGTATCTCGTACTGTCCCAAACTCTTGTGTACTAATTACACACTTATTTAACTGCATATAACATCCAACCAGGCTCCCATGGACTTTGAAGTTGTTTGTTTTTAAAACTTCACTGAGTTTAAAACAGTTGTGTAAATTCCAAGTGATCTCTGCAACCATCAATTATTTACTCCTCAGCTATAGTGGGTGAGACGGATGAGAAAACTCCTGTTGACTCCCATGACTGTACCTCACATGCTTTGATGGAAACCCGTGCTGAGACAGTAGGGTCTGCAAGACCTCCTGCCCCTGCGGGCTGAGGGCCAGAGGTGATGATCGTGTCTAAACCACCTTTTTGGTCTTGCAGTTTTCCCAAAGCAGATTCTTCCATGCTTTGAGGGGAGTGGATCTGATGCAAGGTCCAGAGTGCCATCCAGAAGGTTCACAAGGGCAACAGGGGCTTTCACAGGCGTCAGAACAACAGCCCACGTACGCACTGGTGGCAGTGGGAGGGTGTGATGAGGAGGAGAACATCTTCCACTATTATCATGAGAATCCTTTTAACACATGTATGAAAAAGGCAATGACTGCAATTTGCCAACAGCCTTCACAAACATTTCTAAAATAATGTCTTTTGTTAATTTTTTGCTTAATGGAGCTAGCCCAGTTCTGGTGTTTTCATAGCTCATAGAAATGCTTTGGGACATTCTGTAACTTTACATCCATTAATGGCTTCTCTTTTTTTTTTTAAGAAAACATTTTTAAGACCTATTTCTATATATTTTATGAATATATAAATCTACATCTGGAGAAAACAAGCTAAAATATATCTTATAAATAGATAAATCTACACCTGGAGAAACGTTAAAATATATTTTATAAATAGATAAATTTACATCTGGAGAAAACAAGCTAAAATAAAATGAAAAGAAAGCTAAAACACCAAAAGCAATGAAAATTGCATTACATTATCAGCCACATAAGGAATATCTATGCAACCTGGACAAAATTCCTCTTCATGTTTTATTCTGCAATGTGTCATTGTGTTGCATCTGGCAGAAAAAAAAATAAGACCTAAACCCAAAGTTCTGTGGACTGAATAGCTCAGTTAAGTTATTTTGTGGGCTTAGTAAAACTGGGAACTGGCCAACATTTGCATTTTGGACTAAAACTACTGCTTGATAAACAGATGTGGAACACTGCCAGGATATTGCTGCTTCTTCCAGACACGTGGAAAATTACCTAAAGTTGAAAATTCTGGAATGAGTGCTGTTCATCCTTCATTTAACTTTTAAACAAGAGTGAAAAAGCCCTTTGCAAGTAAATGGTCTGATAGTATTATTGGTATCACTTTGTAGTCTGACAGAAGAGGACACCATATCCAGCAAACTCAGGCTCACAGGAAAGGAGGTCCCCCCAGCACGCCTGTAAGTAGACTACTTACAAAAGCAGACTCACCAAATCATTACGACTATCTGTTCCCATAAGGTACTTGTCACACAAATAAGGTTTGGTAGGTTTAGTCACTACACAAAATCTATGATAACTGCTTTTATTATAAGCCACTTGTGCTTGTTTATAGTCCCTTGTTTTGACATGCTGCAGATGATGTATAATTAAAGATAACTGGTACTTTCTTCCTTCCACCACAATACAGTAAAGCCTGTAAACAAAGACATGCTCTGGGACCATTAAAGGAGGCTCTTGTTTGCAGACTGTCTTTCCAATCAGCTCCTTCAGTTTCAACACTAAAACTGTCAAGCTTAATTAAGAGTTATGGGGCATAACCATTTCAAAACTATAAATCCATACTACGAAAAAGTAACATGACTGCCTTAGTGAACGTCTCTTTTTAAATAAGCAATATCTCTTTCTGAGACCTAATTTAGGTTCCTTATACACAACTTTGTATTGTAAATATCTTTATAGCTTCTCCTGCAGTGAATATAAAGACCATCATAAAATAATTTCATCCTGATGCCTTCTGGTTTATTTGACTATTTGAAGTGGACCTCAATGCATATTGTAATGCTAACACTGCTGCTCTTCAAATTCAGCACAGCTTTTTGTGATCCTTCAAAAACTCTGCAGAGAACTCCATTTCTCTCCAGCTTCTTTCAGTATTTTCTTTCTAAAGCTGCTTTGCCTTTTGAGCGTGCACAACTATCCACACATCCTCACAGCCTCAAGCAGAATGATGTTGGGGAAGAAGTTTTGAGAGCTTAGTGATTGACCGCTGCCCTTTAAACACATCTTTAACAGCAGCACACCCAGTCTCAGGCACCAACGGCCCACTCCAAAGAATCCATCACAAGAACACTGCAGTGCAGGCACAGGTTTAAATCTTAAAGCCACTTTACCCATTCCAGGGGAATGACACATTTGCTTCCATTTTAACAGTCCTTAGGTCTTCCAGCAGAACTTCTGCCAAACCCGTGTCCTAGTGAGCACAAGCCCAATTCACAAAACCCACTGCAAGCTGAATCACGCTGATAGCTTCAACAAGAAACTGAAACTTAACAGGCAACTGCTTACGGTGCTTCAAAGGCTTGAATGTCATAATCATCAAATCACCTTGGTTGCCCAAAACCTTTAAGATCACCAAGTCTAACCCTTAACCCTACTCTACTAAGTCCAGGTCTAAGCCAAATCCCCAAGTACCACATCTACACGGCTTCTAAACACATCCAGGGATGGTGACTCAACTACCTCCCTGGGCAGCACATTCCAATGCCTGACAAGCCTTTCAGTGAAAAAGTTCTTCCTAATGTCCAGTGTAAACCTCCCCTGGTGCAGCTTGAGGCAATCTACAGATTTTAAAATCAATGGAATTTTGCCATTTGCAGTGCTAAAAAAATCCCACATACAGTCTTACCGTTAACTTTATTTAAAGTGACTTTCTGGCCTTTACAACAAAAAGCTACACTTGAAAAAGCAAATCCCAAAGGCTTAAAAATAGAGGGGTGATTAAAACAGAAACACATCTATTACTATTTCCTAATCTAACGATTTTTGTAATATGATTGCATGAGGAAACCTTTGGCTTTCTTCACCTGCTTCATGGACTAAAAGAGTAGTTCAATTTATGGAACTGCTGATCATCTAACAGCCAGAATACAGCCACCCCCTTAAAACAGAAGTTTCCTGAGAAACTTAAATGGTTTCTATCTTGATGAGAACTTTTTAAACATATTAAGCAACATTTGGTTCACCTTAGAGAGGAAATTGTAGCTGAATATCTAAAAGCATAATTTATGGAGGCTAAGCAGTAGCTGTAAAAGAATGCTATCAGCCTTTTATCAGATCCAGAGAGGCACGGAAAATACACCCTGACCAGAGACTTAATACATTTTGGGAAAACGTACTAAGGAAAGGAGCTAACTCGCTCTCTTCTTCATTACCCTATCTGCAAAATGTGTTTAATAATAAAGCTTTGAACTTAAATTTCCATTTGTAGATTTGAAATCACTTTACAAAGGTGCATAAGCATTATTATTCTCATTTCACAGTTGGCCTCACTAAGTACAGAGATTTGTAGCAATTTGTATGAGAAGCAATGTTCTCTAGTGAATAAGTTAAGAGTCTGAAATTATCTCCCCAGGGTTTCCTTCCCAGCTAAGCTGCAAACTTCAGTCTACACTGCAGCCCACCAGGGCAAAACCAGACACACTCCATCTGAAGCTGGTGGGTTTCTGCATGGGAATTGGAGTCCAGGCCAGAAACTCATGACACAGATCTGAAAAATTTCTGCGTAACATTGGTATGGTTGGTTAAAACTCACTTTTCTGGATGACTGAGGAGATGGTCACCACAGAGGTCAACATAGGAGTTAGACACAAAAATATGAAAAGAAATTAAATGGTACCTTAAGAGAAGAAAAAAAAAAAGAAGCAGCTGCATAGCAGTGGACAGTTAGATCAGAACTCCTTAATCACCATCACCACACTTTCTTCTCTTCTTTTGTTGACCAAAAAAAAAAATTGTCACTGGTTTCTAATAATTCAGTTTTTCTTACTCTATACAAATTTCTCCTCTGGCCAACAGCACCTGCACGCGGCACAAAGGTTACCTATGGGATTCAAATTTTGTCACAGAAAGCACTTCTGTTTGCCAAGTCCAAGGATTCAGGAAAATATTGAGTACATCATCTCTGTTAACCAGAACAATTTTAGAATCTTTCATTCTCAAACATTATTTGATCACTTAGTTTAGACTTTAACCAACATTTCCACTTCATAGTGAATTAAAGGCTAAAAATAAGGAAGGAGCATGGTATTTTTGTTTTTTAGAATTATAGGAATGATAAAAATCAGGCCTATATGGCTAATATGTAGAAAAAAATATTTTTGAGGTTGCAACCTTGAAACTATTATCTATTCCTCAAAAATCTGCTTTCTTTCAAGATCAAGGCTAAACCACAGTGCCCCACAAAGTCAAAAGAATCTCTCACTCTTAGGAGCTTCATAACGGCTCAGTTTTTTTCCCCTAAATATCAGTTGGCCATGGAAGGACATCAACACAGTCACAGTTAGGACATAAAGCCACAAAACAAGTTTGCAGACTGTTAAATTTAAATAAAGAGGGAATTTAAATATTTGCAGAACTGATTATTTTATTTTTTTTTTTTTGCAGTAGTTGCCAGTAAAATCAATCTGCTTTTACTCATATTTCTCTCAGATGCAGTGGCCCATACATGTAAAAATTATACAGACAGCCAATATTGTACATAAAGAAGAAAAGCATAAACAAAAGTGAACTGTCAAAACAAACAAAAATCTTAGGTGTTTTTAATTCAATAATAGCTTAGTAAATGTTATACAGAATGAGTAGTAAATAGATCAAACTCCTTTTCCAGGCCAAATCTGTCAGAAAAAAAGCAGAAGATGCCAAACTGGAGAACTAATAATTCAAGAATTTGCTACAGAGGCTGACACCCTGGCAAAAATTTTGTAACTCATAAGCCATAAGTGAAAGGTCAAAAGGACTACTAAATAATTTAACTGGCATAACAGAAGATTTTTTTTCATTCCCTTAAGCTTCTCATATCACAGAAAAGCCTGTTCAAATTAGTCAGAAAAACACCAACAGCTGAAAAACCTGCTGTGGCTTCTGTAGTTTATTTCAGGACAGAGCCACCTCTCTGCCTCACAGTTTTGTGTCAAGGCACAAATCCAGAACAGACTCACACTAATTTGTGCGCAGTGCAATGACTCCCCTGTCTTCGGAGGCTTTATCAATGCTTCTTCACACAGTTCTCTCTCCAATAGACCTTGACTGCAACTACAGTCAGTCAAAGTTGAACACATGGATGTGTGTTGATGATGGCGACAGGCAAGAAAAGAATTTTGGGTTGTATGCATAAATCCAATGCATTTAGTTTGATGACCAGCATCTTGATGAGTTCTGCAACACATAGTGGTGAGTCCATCTCTAAAGGTCTCAGTGACAGCTCCTTTCCCTCTCCAGCCAGGGCATTCCAGGGTCCCCCATCTGGGATCAACTCCTCTACATGGGACTCCCAAGGCCAGGGAGAAGCCGTGGGGGAGCCTTGCACTCTGCAAAAACTCAACAGGAAAAGAGAAGTTGCAGAAATCACCATCTGCTGTTTTAGTATGCTTTTGTAGTTAAGAACTTTTGCTCCTGCTCCACTATAATTGCACTACAACCAAATCAAAGTTTCCTGTCAGCAAGATCTATTGGGAATACATGTTACTTTCAGCTTAACAACTTTCAGGTTTCTTACACCACCTCCCACTTCCTCCCTAAAGCCACAACCGAGATCGTTATCGACTAATATGACAATGTCTAACAAGGGTACAGCTGATAAATTGTAGGTTTGATCCTTTCTACAACGCTCTGTGCCTCCAGCAGATGGTTCATCTGTCTGATTTTGAAACAGAAGATAGCACTGCAACTAAATGTAGATGAACCGCAGAAAATGTATGAAATACAGGGGTTTATTTCAGAAAGCACATTCAAAAAGCATCTATAATTATGGGCAGAATGAAAGAAGGATGAACACTCGCCCCTCCAGGACTGTGCTGATTTTCCAGTTTTGCATCTGAATATAAAGAAAAGTTTTAATCAACGTTCATAATTTCTGCACCAGGACAAATTTAGAGGAAGTCAAAGGAGAAAAATAAAAGAACTATGGAAGCATAAAAATCCATGCACACACACACGTGCACACACCCACATGCAAAGCAAGGCACACCTTCCCATATGGGATTACAGCTCTGTATTTAGGTGATGGATTAAGCACCAATAAATTAAAAAAAAAAAAAAAAAAGAAAAAAAAAAGAAAAGCTGAATATTGCTTTTCTAATAAAAATAAGTCAAGGACTTGAAATAGAAAAGCCTTTCTAATGAAAAACAAATGGCATTTAAAACTTAATGGCCTTTCGGTCTAATAAAAAAGTCAAATCCTTTATTTATAAAGAAAAGAAACTTTCTTTAATAATCACAGACAGTGCTATGCACAAAAGGAATCACTGGCCACCAATCCATCCTACTCATGACAAACAGTAGTGGCAGTGCTAACAGAAAACACATTCCTAGAAGCAAAATGGTAAATGGTTTAAATCAGATTAAACTCAGGGGCCATTACTTTTTTTTTCTTCTAAGAACACTTTCAAAAAACATTAACAAGTGCAAACACTCGTAACTCCAATGATAAATAGGGACCCTTATTAAGTAATAAAAAGGGTCACAAAAATTGGGGCAGCTTTCCAGGATTCAGCACACACTGAGCTGGGCTGTGGCACGTGCTGGTACCAACACTGGCTTTGCTGCCTGGGGGGGCACCAGTGTGACCCATGGGGACTCGGGAAGCACGGGAGCATTAACCAAGCTGCCAGTCACGACTGGTCAAACAGTCTTGGAACCAGACAAGTATTTCATTGGCACTATCATGTATTCTCAAACCTAAATTCAGTGGGCACAATCCCAGCCCCATCCTAGGAACTGTCCCCGTTTCAAAAGGAGTTGCTAAGTTTGAGCCCTCTGCAGAGATCCTGCACCCACAGGCAGTTCTGTGCGGGTTCTCTAAAGGGCCACGATTTCACCCCATGTCCCAACTGTGAAAGTCTGTGGGACAAACGTGCCATTTTCCCCACACACAGTAAAACAACAGGTTGTTTTGATCATTAGCAGAAAATGTAGTGAAAGAAGTTCTAGGTAAGAAGTGTGCATACAAATGTTTCACTTCCAGTGAGGCAAAACCAGAAGCTAGAGCTTCAGCAAAGCAGCTCCTACTGTTGCAGTCCCTCTTCCAGCTTCACCTTCACACTCCACATGTTGACTTTTAGGCTTATCCTACTCCAAAACTCCCCCCTGCATGCAATCTTATTATCTTTTAATTTATTGAAATAATCAATATCAACAAGAGTGTTCACAAACTGCAGTTACCTTAAGAGCTGTATTTCTCAAAGATTTTGAAATTCAAATATTCAAATGACAATTCAGTGGTCTGATAAGTATACCTCTATAAACACAGAAATTAATCTTTTCTTCTAATTTCCTTACTTCTCTCATGTGGAATGTAAAAAAAAAAAAAATAAAAAAAATCACATAATTTCAGCATTTAAAAAAGTGATTAAAATGCCCCATTTGGCACCAAATGCTACCATAATAAAAACCAATGAAGGAACCTGAAATGTGTTTTAATATACAGCTTGAATCTAAAAGCCATGATTTTCAAAATAATGAGGATCTGACCTGAGTAACTAGCCTAACTTTCTTGACTGATGACACAAAAATTACTTATAGTGTAGTGTGACCTCCAAAAATTTGAAAACATTAACATGCTAGTGCTCCTTTAAAGTATATTTTTCAAAAGTTCTAATACTTCTTTTATTGCACCTGAAAAGAGGGATATACACATGGACTGGGAAGATCACACTAGAGGGAGCGTTTACAAAGCCAGCAGTGAACCAAGCAGCAAGCCTGCTGCAGAAGTTAAACGAATACAGCATAAAGGCTGGTGATTTCCCAAATAAATAGGTCAGTGTCTTTTTGAATGTAACATCCTATCACTTCAATTGTTTTCCACCTTCAAACTAAACCCCACCAAACAAGCAAAACAAAATAAATAAATAAATTTGCCTACTAAATGAACCAAATGCACAATAGCATTAAGATTATTTGGCCGAGATGGCTGTTTTTACACAAGGAACAGTTTCAAGCAGAGACAGAGTAAGGGCTGAGCGTGGCTTTTTGGTACCTTTTGTAAGTCCCAAATGAACACCAGTCAAGCTGCATAACTTCACACATCAGGGCACAGCAGCATCCCTAACATTTCAGGTCTTCTGCTCTTCAGCCCCCCCAGCTATCCAGCACAGTGATTACCATGGACAAGGACAGAAGTAAAACTGCCCATCTGCCCAACATCTCTCCTCAACACATGGAACTGGCTGAAGTGTTGTTGTGGCTTCCGCAGCACTTGTTCCACGTGGTTCAGCCTCTCTCCTTCCAGAGGCCACACAGCACTGCCTTGGCCTTCCACATCCAGCTCTGCCCACTACAGGATACATCCTCCAGGCCCCTATCACATCGGAGCGTCCCCTGCCCCTTCCTTCATCAGCCCTGGCCCCACTTTGCCTACTGTCCAGAGCTCCTCACTGCATACAGCCCTCCAGAGCAGACACTGGTGCCTAACACCTCACCCAGCCCCACCAGTCTAACCACCACTCCACTATTAGGCTCAGCTTCTGAAAAGACAGCGCGGACACGGGGGGTGCAATGGGAAGGGGAAGCAGGCAGGAATTCAGTATATAGAAGAAAAGAAGGGTGAAAAGTAACTTCATGTGGATCCTAACGGTAGAGACGGCAAGATGGATATCGCATCGGATACAAAGGTTTGGATCTCTACAGTCCAGTAGCCTAACAACTGTCAGTAATAACATTAGATGTTATCCTAATAAAAGCAGGCTATCCATATGAAGTCAACATTAAAAGACATGTAGGTGAGTGACTTTTCAGTACAGTTTGCTATTTGAGTCTCTGAGACATTAACAAAATATTTTGCTAATTAGGAGTTTACTAAGATACTTTAGAATTGTGGCTTAAAGGGTGATGGATTTAGCAGGTCTCTGTCAAAGATATAAACAGAAAAATATAATAGTATCTTTGATAGAGGAAGAGTAACACCTGGCCCATGACCCACTTCCACATCCTCTTCCTAAAACACTTTCCACAGTTGTACACCTGCAACCCTTTGTGGAGCTTGGCTTAGAGAACGCAGCAATCCTTGATGAGGGTTCTGGACAGAAATTTGGGGTTCAAGTAACCAAGCTCACTGCCCAGGCCAAACGCAATCTCCAGCTATGCAAAGAAACAAAAGAGACAGATGTCCAGTAAATCTTAGAAAACTACAGTTGCAATTCCCTGTTTCTGTATTAGAAGCACTTGCATCCTGTCTATCAATATATTATGGACATACAGTATATGAAAACATAAAAGTAGTCCAGTCAGTGAGACAACAAAATAGTATTTACCTACTTATTAGCCTCTGGGTTTGTATGTATAAAATATATAAAAAAAGATTTTGACACATCATAAATAATGTTCTTACAAATTGGTGGAAGTACAGTGGGCTTGTACAGAGCCAGAATGTGAGGGACTGAGATAAATGCGAGGCGTTGAGCTTCTCAGTGCATGCAGAAGCAGCAGCCTCTTTTAACCTGAACTCTCCATCACACACATGCATTTAATATGTCTGATATTCCAGTGGAAGTGTAATTTGAGGTCTTTTGAAAAACAACACTTCACTACGACTTTAAATTATTCCCCATGGGGAACCATTTTACTCCAACGTGCTTTGTTTACTAGCTCTGCTGCTTCCAGCGAGCTGCTTGATAGATGCCAAGATGAAGATGAGCTCTGTAATGCACGTTTTTGGATGACTGAAGACAAAATTCTCTGCTTCTTGGCACAGTTTTCCAAATGATCATGATTCTTAAAGCATTCATTACTGTGTAGTAAGGCAATCTATACTGCTGTCAAATCACATTATTTACGATTTATGGAGAATAAAGATTATAAAGGCGAGATACTTCAGTGAGCAAAACACCACACACAAAGAACGCTTTCTGCTTTAATTTTTATTCTCCCCAGTGACCTTGTTATCCTTGCCCTTAAATGACAGAGAGATCATTAACAAGCAACTCTCTCTAAAGCAGG
>NW_008622073.1:46885-50002 GCF_000691845.1 Merops nubicus
ATAAAGTATTTGGATGTCAAAAATAAAAGCCTCCTAAGATTAAAGGAGAAGACAGTCTTTTGACAACAAGATAAACCGTTAGCGCATTTTTATTCTTTCTTTGCACATGCATACTGTACTATCACTGTTTTTAAAGTAACAGCTATGGGCTCCAGTGAAGATCAGAGTCTGTAATGGTACTGCCCAAGAATGTAAGAGGTGCTCTGGATTTAAAGAGCTGATTACTAGCTGGATCTAATTGCCACAAGGAGAGAGCAGAAATGCAGATCAAGTCACTGTAACAAAGTGCCACCTGCCACGTACTTTGCATCACGCTAGTACCATATACAGTATGAAACAAAAAGTAACTGCCTGGTAATTAAAAGAAGTCCAACCTTGAAACTTGAACAAGACAAACTCATGCCACAATTCTCAAGCATCTGGTCAGGCACATAGGAAAGTTAAAAGAACAAAGTTATAGAAATGATTTGAGCACTACATGTTGATTGACTCCAGAGGAGGGCCACAAAATTTATCCAGGGGCTGGAGCATCTCTACTGTGAGGACAGGCTGAGGGCACTGGGGTTGCTCAGCCTGGAGAAGAGATGACTCCAGGAGGGCCTTATAACTGCCACCCAATACCTGAAGGGAACCTACAGGAAGGCTGGAGAGGGACTTTTCACAAGTGTCCAGCGACAGGACAAGGGGAAATGGTTTTAAACTGAAGAAGACTAGGTTTAGACTGGATCTTAGGAAGAAGTTCTTCAGTACGACGGTGGCCAGACTCTGGACTAGATTGCCCAGAGAGGTTGTGAATGCCCCCTCCCCGAAGGTGTTCAAGGCCAGGCTGGATGAGGCCTTCAACAACCTGGTCTAGTTGAGAGGTGTCCCTGACCATGGCAGGGAGGTTGGACTGGATCATCTCTAGGGTCCCTTCCAACCTAAGCCATTCTATGATCTTACTGTTTCTAAAAGCACCAAAACATCATGCCTTAGCTATATCCATAAGCACTGTCAGTGGTCACCATTCTCAGGCTGGATTCTTCTTTTCAAAAGGGGACTTTCGTTTGTGCTTTATCTCAGCAAGGGAACAGCAAGCGTTGAGATAGAAGCCAAAATCCATTTATGAGAATAAAGAATTTCAAAGAATAGTATCATAATGACAGACCTACCCAACATACACCTATCTTTACAAAAAGGAACTTGCTTTTCTATTTAAGAGTCCTAACTAATCACAAATAAGCTTTATAGTTATTTTAATTAACTACTGTTTTTCTCACTGTTTTAAGATCTATTAAAGACCATGACTGTCCTCTCTCAAGGCAGGCATGCCAACTGCACCAGATGAAACTTGGATGGTAAACAGTAAATCAGTCTGTAAACATAGCATACTATATTTCCCATTTCACTTACATGAAACTTTTCAAATGTGTACTATTTCAATGACAAAGCCACAGACCACAAAGTCACTCTGAAAAGAGCTCTGCCAAGAAACAATGCTCACCTTATCTGCCGGATCTGCTCCTTTGTCAGTGTGAACAGCCAATACACAAATACTGGCAGGAGGTTTACACAATGACTTCCAAATCTCTTTAAGGGAAAATCAGCTGGGGAAGTTCAACTTACAGCCAAGGAAGCAGTAGAGAGATAATCTCAAACCACTTGTGTGGTAACAACCAGATTCAAAAGAAAAACATCTGTGATCTATTTATTCCTGGGTTCACTTCCATTTTGGGTTATAAATTGACTTCAAAAGATATTGCAGCAGGTACCACATCTTCCTCATAATACAGATCAACACAGCCACACGTGCAAATTTATGCACGTCCTGAACGTACTGAACTGGCACCTGAAGTCCTGGTGACAAACTGTTTTATTTTTGACTACAATAAATATACTGCACACTCGTGCACCACAGCCCCAGCCAATGGACAGCTTTCAAGACAGTTTTGACAAAACAAAACACTAACATTTTTAATTCTAGACCACTTGTGACTTCCTGATGAACCACCTGTATTTATAGGCAAAGGCTGAGTCCAATACCCCTTCCTCATCACACTCATCTTAAAAATAGGACTACTATGACAAAGATAATTTGATCTCACACACCACTTCAGGCAGCCAATTCTGTCATCTGTCATTTACAAGCCATTTCCAATCCACTGTGGTCCTTTTCATTCCCCACAGTCCTCAAGCACCTCTCTCCTATAAATCTTGGGAACTATTATACATCTGGCATCAGTTCTCTCCCTCTTCAGCAACAGGCTCTTTCATGATTCAAGGATGACTTGAAACCTTTCTCAGTCATTTTCACTTACATAAAATCTGTGGCAAAATGAGATGCAATTGTTACTGTTAAGTAATGTTCGCAATCAAGATTTGTCTCAAACTCTGCACCTGTGAATGACTTGCAAGAAAGTCTTTGCTGGCTTAAAACTCCTCAGATTTCATCACTAAAAGATTATGGAAACAATTTTTTTACAATTATCTTCTGTATGCTTCTATTTAAAAGTGCAGATCATGTGCTATTAACTGAGGAGTAAAAACAGACATATCTGCTTCTTTTCAAGAGAAAAGTTTCTCCTGGTTTTCCACCAGTCATGTTCCCCTTTCACAGATTCCTCACTCTGCACAAAATTTTCCTATAGCAAAGTAGAACTAGGCACAGAAGTGCTTCCTGTCTCCCCAAAAATTACATATAACCCTACTGGAACACAGCACCAAAGAAAGTTTTGAAAACAAAGAATAGAAAATGACTACTACTTTGGAAGGAACAAAAAAAAAAAATAGAAAAAAGAAACCATACCATAAATCATGAAGACATGTTAGGGGCTGAACTGGTCAAGCTCATTTCTGAGATTCTGTCATCTCAAACAGCCATCTTAAGGAACTGTAGGATGTTTGAATTTTAGTGTTTGTTTTCTTTTTTTTTTTTTTTATCCTATAAAGCACAGCCTCTAGAGTCTTTTAGGAAGCCTAGGCCAGCCAAGACACTACAGTTCTTTCAAAACTCCCACCTATGTGCCATACAGGTAGATGTGGACAGCACATAAAGAGGACCTTTGTTGAAGAGACACCTGAATTAAGCCCCAAGACTGTGACACCTTGCAGCATTTCCACCAGGCATGCCTCTGGCTC
>NW_008622073.1:50033-64897 GCF_000691845.1 Merops nubicus
AAAGCTACCCACAACGTGCATCTCAGGAAAAAACAACAATGCAATGGGATACACAATGAACTAAAAATCAATATTCAGTGCAATATTAACCAGAAGCAACAAACGGGTTTAAATCAGTGTAACCATGAGTAAAGTCCACAGAAGAATGGGTGGCATTTGCCCCTGAAGAAGCTTCATTGCTTTCTTTCACATTACTTTACCATTGATAATGTTGTGGGACCCCATGAAACAACCTGTGTTTGGAAGGAAAAACGGGCAGAGAGGGAGCTCAGGCAAGGAAGGAGCATTATTCCAAGCATGAAAAAGGATTAGGGGAGATACAAAAATGTTCAGCGATGTGGCTGAGTCCTTAGGAAACCAATGAAACGTGAGCAGAGTCAGAACAGGTCACACAGGCACTGACAAGAAACTCAAGCTTGGTGTGAGGTAAAGGCACTGAGAAGTTTCAAGATAGAATATATGACCAGCTGGAAGGAAAGGAACCTTTTTAACACCCACACACGGTCTGTAATATCCTCCACACAGAGCCTCTCTCTCAGTATAGTGTTGTCTGCTGGACTGAAGTGCCCTCTGTAAGCAACTTCCTGTCACACCCTGCAGTCATCTTACACGCTTGGCTTACAAAACTAAACAAATACAGCTCTGAGCCTTCCTTTATAAGCCCACTTCTAACTTTTTATAACATACTTTATTTTTCAGTGCTCTTCCCTACTAGTATACACCAAAACCGGACATGGAATTTAGCACAGCTTCTACTGGAAGACAAAACCAGAGGTAGCACCAAGTTCCTTTGCACAGAAATAGGCTCTGCCACAGCACTTAAGTGTGAATTCATATTCACTTTCTCTCAGGACCACTGTTTCTCACTTCAAAGTCTTCCTTCTGTGAACTCAAACATTGTTTCTGACTTTTACACTGGATTGTATTTCATTTCAGTCACTTAGCCCTGTCTGCCTAAGAGAAGATCATCCAGAAATCCAGATGACCTTGCACACCATACTTTTCTTCTTCATTACTTATTTCCCACTCCATCAATCTCTGTGTCAATAACTGTTCCCAGTAATGACAATTTCATTCCAAATTAATTTCTTTCACTAAGATCCCAAAATGCCTCAAAATGTGTCTAAAGATGTAGAAGTTGCATCATCAATACAGATGAAGTAGATTAGTTCAACAGAATTGTTACCTACTTTCTCTACTGCAAAATATCATTTTTTGGTTTGTTTTTACAGGGGAAAAATGTTGAAAGCACAAAAACTACAAAAAGGACTTGAGGTTGCTTTTTGCATTTTGGATGCAAAAATGACATAATACAGAAGGTTTTTCTAAGTGAAGCACTAAAAGCTCCACAGTGATCAGCATTACCAAAGACATGCAAGTTTTTTATGGCAGCAACTGTCCTGCTCATCAGAGGACTAAAAAGCAAGGCTTGCTACATCATCTAAACAGCATGAAGGCCTTGAAAATCACCTTTTTTATTTTTATTTTTTTTAAATTCTGACTGCAGTTACAGTATTTGCCAGAACTAGAGACAAAATTCTCTGGTGCCCAGTGACAGCACGCAGTGGGCACACACTAAAACACAGGATGTTCCTCTGACCATCAGGAAACACTTTTACTGTGAAGGTCACGGAGCACTGGCACAGGCTGTCCAGCAATATGACAGATCCTTGGAGACACACAAAAGCTGACTGGGCATTGTCATAGGCTACTGGCTGTAGGTGGCCCTGCTTGAGCAGGTGTGGTAGACCAGAGGACCTCCAGTGATTCTTTCCAGGCTCAACCCTTCTGTGGTTCTGTCACATAAATATCTTTTCTACAATGGAAGTATTATTAAAATTTAAAATGTCTGGAGTAATTTCAGTTTTGTAGACAGAAACTTCATATTTGCAACAAGAGCTCATGGGGTTTTATGAGACTGACAGTGTAAACTGGAGTATATGATGGAAAAATTGGTGTTGTTACACTGTTGTCTTCTGGTTGAACATCTGTTCTGTTGTTGGTTTATGTATTTTGTTCATTTCCAACCACGGTGTACAAGGAATACAGTTTAAAAGATTGTACAGAAAAACAGTATGAAAAGAGCCATGGTCAGTGCATGAGGCAATCCTACAATCACAGACTAAACCAGCAAGCCCAGTGGGATACCGGCAAAGTACAGTTTTTAGCTCAAGGTTTCACGGTCATTTCCTAGAGCAAAGAATCCCTTAGGTTGGTGTTATATGCCATCCATTTGGCAGTAGGTTGAAATCAGTCACAAAAGAATATAAGTTTATTGACTCTGCACTATTAAGCAGAGAATGTCATATAACTCTTCCAGAGAAATGATGAGTGCAGAATTATACAAATTCAAGAATTAATGGAAGTATATTGCAAAGGAAACTCATGAGATCCTTTAAGTTTATTTTAAAAGGTTAGCAAACTTTATTTAGTTTTTAGTTTTAAGCAAACACTACCAGGCTGAACAGGTCAAAGAAGGCTGGATAGAGTAATTGAGTACAGTTTAATAACATGAGCAGTTTGTTCTTGCTGATAAATTAGACAGCTGCTCTGAATTACATTTCATGCTGTTTTCACACAACAGCTAATTTCCTCCTGCTAGTTCTAAAGCTACTTGGAACTGTACACAATTAACTCCACCACCTTTCCTTTATCCTTCAAAAAACATCAATTTTGTTTGCTTACAGTTAGTTCCCTACATATTTTCCTTTCTTCCTCTACCCTGTAATATTATAAAAAATAATAATACACATTTGTAACAGAAGAAATGCATTAGCAGCAGCACAATGCAACTTCTAAAAACGAGCAGGTTACATATTTTTAATGATGAAAAAGTGAACATTCTGGTACTATAGAGTACATCACTGCAAGCTCCAACAAACTGCATTTTGTCTCATTTTCAATATATTTCACACCTCAAAGTATTTTTTCCCCTTGTACTTGGAAAAATAGCACTAAATATCAGCTTTTTTTTTTCTAAATGTAATTTACATTTTGTCATCAACCTGCTTTCAACTATTATGCAAATTGTATTATAAGTGGGTGTGACATGAAGTTACCATCTTTTTTACTGAAAAATTCAGGGAAAAACACAAAAGTCACTGTGATAAATAACATTTCTAAAGAATAGGGTTGAAAACTGCAGTTTAAGACAAAGATACAAAAGTAACACTTTTAGACAGAAGTATCTCTTTGAAATGGTATGGTTAATATGTACCACAGTAGATCTATGCCACAAGGGTAAAATCCTTCCTTAATGAATGACTTGAAGTCCTTGAAAACGGAAAGGAGTTTTTGTGGAGAACAAGAGTTAAGACACATGCTTAACTTTAAACACAGGTTTAAGTTCTCCCTCCTTCCCCAAGCCCCAGTGGGACAAATGCATGTGCTGCACGCTATGCTGAAAAGAATTTCTCTTCTTCATTTGCTTCTTTCAAAAGAGACCTGTAAGAACTTTCTGCCTAATTCACAGAAATCACCTGGAATCCTTCCACCGACTGCAACAGACTGTGTTTATTAATCAGGTTTAAAAAATATGCATTAAATAAATTTGTTCATCTAATATAAAGCCTCACACTTGCACATACTTCTCACCTACAGGAATCAAAACCAGCATCAACAGCAAGCTCATTTAACATGTTGTGTGCAGTTGCTAATTCTTTCACTGTGATGCTTTTTAATGATGACAAAAATATGTATCATTTTGGTTTATACGAGATCTTTCATAGCAATAAAATTCTCATGGTAAGTAAAAAAAGAGGATTTTCTGCTATTCTTGTCGTTATGATGAAATTACAATAATCTATTATATTGCAATTTAAATTTCATTTTGGCATTCCTCTAGCTAATTGCGTAGGGAAATGTTAAATCAGTTTCAAACTCTCTAGATTCTGAAGGTTCAAAATAGATATTCCTGTAACAGCAGTTGTAAATGGCTCCTCTTCCTGCTCTCTTCAGTGTTCTATTTAAGTAATTTTAAAATTTGCTTCAATAAATTTTTGGTACTAAAACAATAAAAACGGGAAAGAAGAAAAAGAACCTCATTTTAGATTCTGCTATGTCATTAAAAACTGGAACGTTTGAGTTGAAACCACTTGCATCAATTCATTAACCACATTCTCACAATTCAACCAACTTTTCCAGGAGCAAGGAGCGTTTGAATGGCATCTGTTCACAGCAGTACTGGCCCTTACTGGTATGGAGACATTTTTAAAGAAAAAAATTCTTGCTCAAAATGCAAAAAGATAATTTCTAAGCTATTTATTCCACTGGGGAAAAATTTAGTCCCAAAGACAGAGGCAAGTATCGAGGTGAAATTACTAGGAGGTTGTTCCCTTAATTCAGGCTGAATTTTGACCTTAAGTACAACTATTTTCTACCAGTGAAAGTACTTAGCAACTTTATATTATGGTAGGATGAGTGCCAGAGTTTGTTCTGCTATCTTCCCTCAGACATCTAGTTACTTATAACAGTTCTCGGGCCGAACAGAACTAATGTACAAGTATATTTGGCTAGAGCCATCTGAGGGCTTTGGGACAAAATCCAGGTATAGTGGATTTCTATATTTAGTTAATAAAAAACAACACCATACTTTCCATCTACTCTGCTGAAGTGACTGCGTGGATACATGACTCACCATAAAATAAGATTAAATTAAAATTAATTTAGATAAGTTAAATAATCTTAGGCCTTTTATATATTTATTTCAAACCAACTAAATGTCACCTTTAAATTGCTATCCCTCTCTATACTTAGCACATAGTCTTCTCGTTGAGTTCAAAAGCCAGTCCCATAGAACTTTTAACCCTAATCACTGCAGAAACATTTTAAGGAAACAGAAGATTCTTGAAAATAATTAACCTATACTAGTGCAATTAATTATTACATATCATTCAATAAACATTAGATTGAAATATCAGGCCCTGAATTACCATCCTGTTGGTGTGTGAGACTCTCTTCATACTTTATGTTGGACTGGCTGCTTTTTCCTACTACAGCGGCACCCGCTTCCCCAAGCAGAGCTACTGTTTACAATTTACATCAGGAAAGCAGAAGTAATTCACATTTTCTGTTGCTCTTGCTCTTTCAAAGAAGAAGCAGCCTCAGCTGTGCACTGCCACCACGTAGGTGATGAGAGCTTCACTGCCATCAGCAGCTTTATGTACGAGGATAAGGGTCTGCCAGCACTCAGTTATTTTAAATGGGGCAGATGAAGGGGGGAAGAAAAAAGGAAAAAAAGAAATAAAAGGAGGTATCTGAAACAATGACAGATCCAGTTGTGTTTAGTGACTTCCAGCACCTGCTTGGAAGACTTCTAAAGTAACAGTTTTACAGGGTAATGCAACCAGAACACGGCCATTTGTTGTCAGAAGAACTTTACAGCAAGGAAGAAAAATTGCTACAGATGGACTACACACATTAAAAGAAATTCAAACAGTCAGTGAACCAAACAAAAACAGAGTGGCCAATTTCAGAAGCTTTAATCCAATCCACTGAGTAATATTCTGGATGAAGCCACCATTAGAGAGCTATGCAACAAATACAGCAAGACTCCTTTTTTAATATCACAAATCTGTGATTTATTGATCCCTCACAGAACCTGATGGAGGAGGAGAAGCTTTTAATTAAAAGAAGTGATTAAGTGAAAATCCTTCCAAGCCTTTCATGAACATCTTGCTTCAGAGAGTGATTTGAAGAGCCACAGCAAGGCTGAGTCAGTATGCTTAGGAAGAAAAGGTGTATTCACAACGTGATTTGTTGCACTGAGTTAAGATACTACTGAAGATAAAGGCAGTCCCTAGTTCTCAGTAGGAAAGAGCTGACAAAACTACCACTGAAGAACATTTTTTCCCCCTTGCAAAATAAGCAAAGCTACTATTATTACATCTTTCAGAGAATTTCAGTGGATTCAAAATTACTGTAACACTTCCCTTTGTTCTATTCATTCCAAATGACAATTGAATCTTGTTTAAATGGACCTACATTTCCACAGCTCTAGCAGGTGAAAGTGTAACAGAAACAGATGACAGTGAATATTGCATCTTACTAAAAGGTGACACCTTAGCACTATAGAGAAGCCTCCTGTTAGAGGAGGTTCAGCCTAGTCAGTTAAATGGATCACTGATGGTATCTCCTTCATTTCAAGGAATGAGCTGGAAACACCTCTTTTGATTAAGCTCCATTTTCTCATAAGTGAGCTGATAAGGAAATAATCTTGCTTTTATAATTTCTCTTTCCTCTTAGAACAGCTCTAACATGTTAGGACCTATGACTTTCTTAAACTTTTCCCAAGTGTCCTTTCTCCTTACTAGGTTTTTCTTGAAATGTTACTTTAAATATTGTATATATCTATACACATTTTTTCCTCATTCAATTTTATTGCTAATTATATAGCAAAACATATAATCCCAGACACAAATTTCTTAATATAAAAGCTCAAGCATGAAGAAAAAAACAACCACAAAATTAAGGAAGAAGGGATCTTAAGAAATCATTTAGTAAGTCTGCTTATCAAAGTCAGAAACAAATCCAACTAACATGAAGAGGCAGAGGGTAGAAAGTACATGCTATGCTATAAGGAGGAAGCTGACTGAAACAAAAGCAACATTCAGAAGTCACACGAAGGAAAGGATGTCACTGTCTATAGTGGGATGAGGAAGGAGACTTTCACCTGTATATAACTATATCGAAAAGCACAGGAAACTGGAAAGATTGAAATACAAATCAGTATAAAAGAAAGTGGCTTGGAGAGGAAGAACTGGGTAAAAGTCAGATCCCAAATGAAATGAGCCAAAATCCAGAGGTTTCATGTCACTCAGAAATGCAGAGCAGGTATCCATCCCTACGTGTATGAACTGGCTTCCCCAGCACTGCCCAGCAACGAAGCGCTTTTAGATCAAAAACTGCAGACACAAAACAACGATTCAAGGACTGAGGTTCAGAAGAAACAGAAAAAGTCAGTCACCGTAGCGACACAATAAGCAACATGATGATAAAGAGCACATGGAATAAATGTTTTCCTTCAGGGATACCCTGCTGCTATCAGTACCTGGGCTAAGTAAAGCTGGGGATTTTTAAGCATGCTATCCACAACCTTGTACATCGCTGTGGTGTGGGCTTCATGGAGCTGTTCCTTGTGGTACAAACAAAAAGCCCTTAAAGAACTACTGCAAGTTAATTGGATACTCATCTAGGTGTTACTCAGGAGTCTTACTTCTCTCGTTTTGACATGAGTTTTGACCTTCAAGCTATAAATATTCTGACCTAGACAATCTTCTTCATTATTGTTACCTTTACAATGACTTAATAAACTAGAAGGAAAGAGTTACTCTCACTACATACCTAGAGAAATACATTATTTAAAACATTTATTGGCTTTTTGTTTCTAAAACAGACTGCATTCAAAAGTACAAAACCATCCTACCCACATCTAGTTATAAAATTATATAACTTAATCCTGGAAAATATAAACCAGCTTTTCAGCTGGTTTCTCCCATTTGGAAAATACATTCACAACACCGACAACTACGAGGAGGGAACCTGAATCCAACCTGAAGAGTCAGTCCAGGAAGGAGCTGGGTTCCAGCAATGCGGACAGGGATCTGAGATGCTAGACTTCAATAACCCATCTGCTTTTCAACACAAGGTCAAGAGACTTTCTAATATTGAGAGAAAAACTAAAAAACATTTACTAGCTATATAGTGGCAGTCCCTCTAGAGGGACACAAAACAAAAGTCAGCTTGCTTGCTTGTTTTCATAAGGCCCAATATGGGATTCCACAGTTCAGATGACCTCTTTGTTGGCTGTCATTTCAGTGAGTTCTGAACAACAATTAAAGCAAAGAGGACATGTTGCTCTGTCATTAATTCTCCTGAGAACTACACTCAATAGGGCTTTTTCCATAGTCAGCACATAGTGTTGACACATAGTTATAAGTATATTTAGTTGGTTTTTTTACTGGAAGACTGGTTAGCAGACAAGTTTTATCATTCCATTCTGATGGGAAATTTGTATTACAAATTGTGATGCTCTATGGCTCAAAACAAGCTTGTTATTTTTTAATATGTCTGTAACTAATGACATCTCTTTTTTTTAAAAAAAAAAAAGCTAAAACATTGTGGGTTGCACTGTTTTTATATTTATTTTTTCTGAGCTCAGGTAATAGAGTACATTGCAACTACATTGAAATCTTGAAAGTTAAATACCCACACTACAAGCCAAATTTGCCCTGGTGTAATAAAGCTTTCACTCCTCAAGTAATAAAAACCAGAACTATTCAGGCACTGGGCTGTTTCTTGGTTTGTTTTTTTTTGCAAGGGAGAGACGGATCTAATCACTTTCCTGCATCATTTTCCTCAGTGCTTTGCCATAATCATCATTAATATAATTGTACCTTGTTTATACACAGTTTTCCATGCAAAGAGCTCAAGCCCTTTACAAAGCATTCAAAGAGTAAAAGCTATTCTACCCTTTAGCTTACTATGAGATGTGCTTTACATCCATAAGGAAGAGTTAACATGCGAAATGAAGCACATATCAAATACTAGACTAGTCAAATGCTCTCCAAGATCGCACATATTTACCTACTAATGACAAAAACAAACCAAAAACACACATACAAAAAAAACCACCAAACAAACAAAACTCATGCTGGTACAGCTTTGGTATCAGAGGGAAATAATGCAATTCATTGCCTTGAAAATTATTCTGATAGGAATTTACTGATTTCAGAGGGGTCACACCCTTACACATTCTTTGAGAATGACAGCCAAGCTCACTGGAAAAACATGCACAAAATACTTTATTATGCTACCCCATACTAATTATTAGTATCCTAACTAAGAACCTTTATGTAGGATGAAGTAGCAGAAAATTCAAATCTAGATAATTCTATTTTCTGCAATTATGTTTTCACAATGCAAAGAGCTTCTTATGCAGAGATTTGTACCCATTTAAGTAAATCCATGCTGTAAAACCTGATGTGCTTTCGCTCAATGAGAGTTTTGTCAGTGATTTCAAAGAGATTTTGAAAAATTAATCAAATTGTAATGTGGATATATTTGCCCTGATCATATCACTTCTCCCTCCACTTTGGCCATTCACCTCTATTTGAAGTTAAGTGACCTGACGAGCACGGTGGTCAGAGAGCGCCTGCAGGACAGGTGCCAGGACACCAGCATCTGGGGCCTTCTGCTCTCACCTGCCCCCTGTGCCCAGGAGCACTCCCGTGGCCATCCCGCTGCCTGAGCTGGGGCAACCTCCAGCAGTGACAACTGTCAGAAGCTATGATTAGGAAAGCAGCGTAAAGTCTTAACCCAGAAGAGTTCTTTCTCCAGTTAACAGCAGCCTACACCTTTAGTTCTTTAAAAATTAAGTACTGGATACTAAAAAAAAAAAAAAAAAAAAACAACCTAAAAATCAAAGGTCTGTCTACTCTTTTGTTCTGACTGTGACAATGACAAGCATTAAATCTTTTGGGAAGAGTACAGAAAGTGGGCATGCATGAAACGATGTCTCCTTTATTGTATCACTCAGCACCCGGCGATTAGGAACCGAACCAGAGGCTGTGTCCAGGCCTTTAACAGCCACTGCTATTTGTTTCTCCATCAATTTCTCTAATCCCTTTGAAACTCTTAATACTTTTAATTTCCTCTCTATCTGCTGCAGTGAGCTTGTACAATTTAATTGCACTCTGCACAAAAAATTATTTCTTTTGCTCCAAACCTACTATGCAGCCAT
This sequence comes from Merops nubicus, assembly GCF_000691845.1. NCBI lineage: Eukaryota > Metazoa > Chordata > Aves > Coraciiformes > Meropidae > Merops > Merops nubicus. The sequence goes on from NW_008622073.1 coordinate 59,773, forward strand.
TTCATTTCACACCCTCAGTTCTGGCACCAGGGAAAAAAAACAAACAAACAAACAAACAAATAAAATAAAATAAAATTAAAAAAAAAAAAAAAAAAAACCACAAGATAATTGTTCCCTGTGTCTCATTTTTTGGTAATAATTACAATTCTATAGGTTTCTACTGTATCTTCTCCCAGTCATCTCTTCTACAAGATTAATTTCTTGTCCATTCAGTCTCTTTGCATGGAAACACTCCATACAACTGACAGTCCTTGTTACCCATCTCCATTCTTTTTTTTTAGTTCCAGACATATAAAACTGACCTTGTGTTTCCCCTCTGCATTTAATTTGGTCTAATCCAGTTTTTATCTAACCCAGCAGCCAACAAAACTCCCAGCAAGTTCAACAATCTAAAGTCAAAGTCTTAAATATGTTCATGCTGCAGTACACCTATTTGAAGTATCTTAACAACTGATTAATGACTTAAAAAAGTATAATCTAGGAAATACACACTTGATGCTGGCTCAAATGGACACAACAATATCAAAATTAATGAGGAAATGCCAAGGCATATCAGGTGAGACTCTGTCACTAGATGCATTTTACTTGAATAAAAATGTACAGGGCTTAATTATATATAGTTTGAAAGAATTACTTTCATCCTGTAATTCCCCATAAGGTTTTTACAACGCATAATAATCTTCTGTATGCCAGGATTGTTCAGCAACCACACAAACATTAACAGAAAAAATATACCTATTTGAATTACCTTACTTTGTCTTATTTTCCTTTTTCAAGCGTAGTTATAAACTACTGTTGTCTTGGATTTTATCTAAGGGCTATATTATTTATAGAAGTATTCTTTCCTTGACTGTCAGGGGTTTTGTTGTCTTACAAAGAAATACAAGCAGACATTAAATTTAAAGCACATTGGAATGAAAATATTTCTGTAAGTACATGTATTTTATCATGTAGCACCAGGCTCTGAGTTAACAGACGAAAAAACATGCAGTAGGTAGAGCAAACTGGGAAATTTTTCATGAAATATTTTTTGTCTCAAAACAAATACTCATTAGTAAAATAAATTGTTCATAGGAAAAATGAGGTTTGATAAACACGTTTGTTTCTAAAATCTCTGAAGCTGTTCAACAATCCCAGCTCAACACCATACCCCAAGTAAAATATTTCATTGTGTGAGAATTTTCATGATTAAAGCATCCACTACAACAGTTACCTTTGAAATAAAACATTTTAAGAACATTTAAATAAAAATGCTTTGTTTGATCTTAGCTAAAAAATAGGGACTTCGAGAATTCAACTTCTTGTCCTAATTTAGGACAGGCATCTTTTTAAAATCTGCATAATTTTCTAGGACAGAGTAACCTTCTGTCAACCCAAGACCTACAGTAAAGGCACAGAGTAGCTGTGAATACAGGTGCTCACCTCATCTTACTCTTCCCAAAGCGAGACATGGAGAGCACAGCAGCTCTCCTTCAGGAGTGGGGGGAAAGCTGATCTTCTAGAGCTCCACAAGAACAGATGGTCTTCCTCTTGGGATCTACGGGGTGACAGGGAACCACTGTTTGGGGGGGGATTTCAGTTATAACATGCCACGTGATATTTTTAGCACCAGAGGTCTGTTAAGTATGACTTTAGACACGATTTTTTAAAAATCCATCTGCATCCACTACACATACATATGTCCTGCCAGTAACTTGACTCTTCAGCACTTTGCACCACCCAGAGTAACTTGACTTGCAACAAAGACCTAAAGATGCAGTCAAGAAATGCTGTCTCAGCATAACTTTCCTGGCAGAACTAGACCCCCTGCAGCAGAACCCTAACTCCCAACAAAGGCCTCCAGGCTTCCAATATTCACAACTGACCTTGGCAGCATACTGCTAAAGGAAATGACTGGACTCTGGAAACCAAGAAGCATGTCATAATCTGAACAGAACAGAATCACACTGGTTGGAACAGACCTTCAAGATCATCAAGTCCGACTGTGAACCCATCACTGTCAGATCACCACTAAACCATGTCCCTAAGCACCACACCTACATGTCTTTTAAACACCTCCGGGGGTGGCGACTCCACCATTGCCCGGAGCAGCCTGTTCCAGTGCTTGACAACCCTTTCTGTGAATAAATTTTTTCCTAACATCCAAATTAAACCTCCCCTGGCACAACCTGAGGCCATTTCCTCTTGTCCTATCACTTGCTACATAGGAGAAGAGATCAACTCCCACCTCTCTACAACCTCCATTCAGGAAGTTGTAGAGAGCAGTAAGGTCTCCCCTGAGCCTCCTTTTCTCCAGGTTAAGCAACCCCAGTTCCCTCAGCCGCCATTCAGGCGACTTCTCCTCTAGATCCTTCACCAGCTTCACTGCCCTTCTTTGTACACACTCCAGCACCTCAGTGTCCTTCCTGTACTGAGACACGTCTTGCACACACGTGCAAAAGAGAAAGCAGTACTCCCACTCCAGTCCTGAGAAGGATGGCTGAAGGGGATGTGGTAGTCTATCATGGTCACTTCATTATACTTCTGCTACGTAATTCCACTGAAAGGAAAGGAATACTGAAGATTATTCCACGAACTAAAACATACCCTCTTGCAGCATCTGCTTGCTGCCTACAAGGCCCAATTCCTTCTGATGAATGTAACTAACAGAAAATGGAAAGAAAATACAAGCAGACACAATCACTACACACATCTCTTCTGTAAACCCACCAACCACACCTGTTGTTAGCATATCAAAAGTTATTGACAATTTTAATTTGGAATTAGAAAATAGCACTCAGTTATTGTGTGGTAGTAGGGGTTTTGTTTGTTTTGTTGTTTGCTTGGGATTTTTTGGTTTCTAAAAAGACCTATATCACCTCTGAACTCCGAAGCTGTTTCACCAGGAGGGAATACATAGATTTTTAGTGACATCTGAAAAGATCACCAACTAATAATCCTAATTTTTATCAACTACGTTAACAGCTTAATTCTTACAGAAAAAAAAATCCAATACAACTATAAAAATGCTAATTAAAAAAGTTTTGGGAAAGATGCTGCAGACAACACAACTACATGCACAGGAAATTAATTCTGTAGATGATGTGGAAAAGATGGCTTATAAAGTTAACGAGATATTACTTAGGGCAAGAGAAACAATTAGACTATTAACAGTGAAGATAAAGCAAGCATTTTGCCATCAAATATAATGAAACTAATTAAAAGTGAAATGAAAATTAAGATATTAATATGAAAACAAAAAAAAACAAAAGGCCAGATTTTCCAATCCAAATCAATGTGTTTAAACACGCAGCACCTATATAAACCTGAACAGACTGTAATTTATCACTATGTATTTTTTCCACATGCTAAAAGAGAAAAATCCATCCTTCCTTGGTCATGAATTGATCTGTTTTTAAGAATAAAATGATTTTATGACCATCAGAAACAAAACTAAAAGGCACGGCTGTAATTGTGAAGAGTGGGTGCTAAAAACCCACTAAACTGTGTCATGCATTCAGCTAATCATCACAAAAATCCGTTTAAAGGGGAACATTCTTCTCTAAGGCACGTGGCAGGCACATCCAAGGATCAAGCAAGTGACATCTACAGCTATTCCCTTGCATGGCTTTACAAGAGACTTTCCTGGCAGTCCACCAGCAAGACAGGCAGCAGATCCAGCGCTGCTCACAGCACTGGTGTAGTTCACAGAACCTCAGAAACACGGGGAACTCATTCCCAGCAATAAGCGATCACCAGGCTTCCCTGCTCGGTGCCACCACCAGCTGGGACCGCACATGAACACCTCAGGCCCCTCGGTTCAGGAGGGGTTTCTAAGAGTACCAGAGGACTGAAGGGTCTCAAGTCTCCAGTTGACAGAGCACACAGGTTCTTGGCATGCAATCTCCTGCCAGGTTTCACGAGTGTCCCATTTTTTATTTTTGCTTCCCAAGTATTTCTTTCCTCCCTACCTTCTTCCAAAACTCTGAAGATCCTCCTCCTACCCCTCTCCTCCTGCTGTACCTGAACAATCCCACTCATTACCAGCTGTCCTCACCCTCTGCTGCTGGCTCCTCTGCCAGTATTGACACCTCAAGCTAACTTTTTAATGTTTTGTTCCTGTAAGGCCTGCATCAATTTCAGACCAAAGGAACCCTGTGAGCCATTTGAATATTCAATTCTTTCTGTTAAACCATCTCACATTTGTGAAAACTTCAAAGTCGCCATGTATTACCCTTTAAAATGTCTTAAAATTTGCTGGTGTCACAATACCACAGACATGGACTGGCAGGTAAGCTGTTTGCATGACATAATTACCACTCACAGTGCAGGTCACAGTCATCTCATGTTTACTCAGTGCTTCCCTTCTCTCCTTTCTCACAGCTTACATTACAAACATCCTGGCTGTTGCCTTGAACTAGCATATGAACGGTTTTGAGTAAGAACCAGACTACATGTTAATTTCCACTAGCCTAGAGGCCTCATCTTTCAGGACATATTTCAATGCAAATAAAAGATTTAATTATGTTTTTAATAGCCATCAAGTCATTCATATAAGGGTGAGTGTTCCTCCTGCTTAGAAAAATATAACGAGATCATGTGGAACATCTTAGGAAAATTTCCAGAAATGAGGAGGAAAAAAAAAAAAAAAAAGAACAGAAAATCCTAAAAGCAAAGTTCCCTAACTGCAGAATATGCAATGCAAGGAAATAACCGTATCTTGTCCTGTTCTTTAGGAGCATCCCTTGCTAATTTAGCCTTTGAACAACTTGGGGCATTGTCTGCATAACTTCAAGCGAACCTGCAAGGTTTTGAAATATATAATTGTTGAACCGTGTGTTCTCCAGAAAAGGAATAAGCATTTTCCCAGTAATTAGCATTTAAATTCTGATTAGCCAGCCTATACACTTATGTTGTAATGACGAGATCTCCACAGGATAAAATCTCAGCCTTCAGAAGTGTCACAACTGCCTCGCTAAGCCAACGGGCATAGAAATCCCCACGGTGCCCTGATGCTGACCGGACACCAGCCCGTCCATGCAGCACTCCAGCCCGGCTCCAACGCCCGCCCCACACACAGCTGAGAGGGACAGGGGCACACAGGGGCTCCCCCGAGCAGCACTGCTGCACTGGCACACTGCTCTGC
>NW_008622074.1:0-23668 GCF_000691845.1 Merops nubicus
GTCCGCCCGGCAAGGCGGTGGGAGGGGGCGGCAGAGCGGGAGCTTGGCGCTTGCAGCCCGTCGCCCTCCCCGCCCTGCCGGAACGCGTCCCTGGTTTTGGAGTCAGGGGATCAGCCTCCGCCGCTGAGCTGGTCGGCACGACAAGTACTGCCAACAGCACCGCTTGCCGTGGCGTGTTCTGCTGGAGGAAATGTAACCGCGCTCTTATACCACCAGTGCTCTTACAGCGACCTTTGTAAAATGTATATAGAGAGACATATTTATAAATACTAGCGTGGTGGCCACGTTAATTTACAACCTCAGAGGGCTCGGATGAAACCACAGAGAGTAGTTATTTTCTTCATTGAACTACTTATTCTGTTAGACGAGAAACATTTTTACTCGTGCTTCACCAGTTTTATGATTAATATAAACCAAGACAGGTTCATATAGTACTGTTTTTTTTCACATTTCCAGAGGTTATCCAGAAAAAATGTCAGGAAAAAAAAATCATTACTAATCCCCCATTAATATTTTTTTCCCCAGATGGTACTTGTGATGCCTGGTTTTGTTTTATTTGTTGCTGTATTTGGACTTCACATTTCGTGATATGTTGCTTTTCATCAAGTTAATCTGTGTTGGTTTCATGTTTCTAATACAGCGAATTGGACTTAGCACAATCCTCCTTGGATCATATCAAGTTCAATCCTTTCACTGTGATACTGTAGAGGGTTATGTGTACATTAGTTAGGAGATTTAACAAATAGTCACGAAAGATTAAGCCAATGGATGTCAGTATTGCTCTATCTAGAAAGTGTCACAAGGGACTTTCTCTGGTTGTAAAAAAATCTGTTAAAAAAAAAAAAAAAGCCAAATTATCTTAAAACAGGAGCTGAAAGATGTATTTGGGAATGAGGAAGAAAGTATTGATGAAAGCTATTCCATTATTAGAAAATCAAATACAGGAATAGATAGCTCACTGGCTGTTGTTAGGCTGCTCAGAGGTAAGTATTTTTCTTGTTTTCAGTTGATAATAGTCTCTCAAAAAGGCAATAAAAAAAAAAAAAAAAAGAAAGGCAAGATCCTTATCATGCCTTGTATCACTTCCTAATGTAACCAACTGCTGTCATCCTAGGAACCATCCCTAGGAACCGAAATGACTCACCACCACCTAAGCACCTTTTGGCAGATGAGCAAGTCAGCATTTAAGTAACATGCTGTACTAGCATGTGAACACATCCTCTGAGACAGAAAGAAGCAAAGCAGGAAAATGCTGGGGGGTGGGAGACTTTCTTTTTACTACTGTATGTGAAATGGTTTGGTTTTGAAAATCATTGGGTTGTTTTTTAATCTTTCAAGGAAAGACAATTAATTTCATTGCCTTGGGCCACACTTGGGCTCATAAAGACATAGTGCAATGCGTAACATCTGTAAAAAAATAAAGCATTGCTTTCCTTCTCCCTTTGCCACTATTGTATCAATATAAAAATGAGAATTGCCATATGTCCATCTGCTCCCAGTTTCCAAAAGCCTTCATTCTTAGTCCTGTCACAAGAAAGAAGGAAACTGCGGAATCCAGCTCAGGCTTCCTATCTCTGACACCATTTGACATGACGCTAAGTAAAGAAAGATTCACAGTTCCCAGTGATCCGTGTGGAACTGACAATACTGAGACATCTGCACTGTCTTCCAAGTTTATCCGCATATTTGAGCAAAACTGGAAGCATAAGAGACTCTAATTTTGGGCAGATCCTCTCACACTGATCTGAAAGTAAAGTTCATGGAACTGTCTCTTCTGCATGTGCCAACTGTGCTTCCGCCTTCCATAGATCTGGACTGGGACCCTATAAAAGAAAGCTAAAGATCATCTTAGAATAGAAGTTGTACTTTCAATTTAGTAATAAGAGTCAAGTTAAATTATAATGAAAGGAGATACAAATATGTGAAAATGTAGCTATGTGACTGGGAAGTAGCTCTTTAAAGCTGGACTGCTTTTTGGATTATGAACAGAATACTGAGTGCTGAAAATCATGTTAAAAGCAACAGTTCCTTTTAACATTTTGTCTTCTGTTACTTAAGTTGCAGCCATGAAGTGGGAAATAAGTTATAATTTATTTATGTATACAAAAGGTTATTCTACACATGTGCACATGCATACACAAAGATATAGAGGGCTAAGCTAAATTCTGAAGTCAAAGAAATTAAATATCTAGTAGAATTATTAAGGAACAAGAACTTCAGAGTCACTGGATGTGTGTCTACTCTCTTTTGTGCAAAGTATTTTGGTATATGTCTGCTAGGGTTTTATTCAGTTAGAATGATATCCCAGAGAGATATTAATTTATTCAGACATAGCTACTATGAGGTACACTTGCACCCTTAAATTGGACTAACTTTGGGAGCTAAGGTTCAATGCTAGAAAAGCCATACTTTGTCACTAACTCTGTTCCCATTCACATGGTCAACTATTTAAAAGCCAGTATTTAATTATACTGATAGCATATGGATATCTAAGGCAAAAGTTATTCAACCATATACTTATTCGTACACATGACAGTAACTTTAAAAGAAGGTGGCATCATAACCTATTTTTAACACTGCCTAATACTTTCCATTAGAAGAGTCCTTTTATAGTTGCTTATGGATTTACCAAACGAATTATTTAGCATTAAATTTTCTAGGCTGATGGTCTGCCTCAGGCAGAAATAATTTAAAAACATTTCAGCCAAAATGATACTATGATTTCAGAGAACGAGGAAAAATTATACAGCTGGAATTTTCTCACAGGAGTAAAACAACCTTCATGCTTTGGAGGCAGAATGTGAAACTCTACAGGGTACAGCTGGCCTTTGAGTCAGAGAAGCTTACCAATGGGGACAGATTAGGTCAAGGAGCATTAAAATAAAGGAAGAGTGGGAGGAGCATAACGAGTGGATGCTGGAGGATGTAGTCTTCTTGGCCAGCAAAGAAAAAAGATTTCTGATAAAGGAGGAAGACGGAAGAAACAGCAGCAGAATAGGGGTAAAGACATAAATTCACAGAGACTGAACAAGGAAACCTGAGATGGAAGGAAAAAAGAAAAAAAAAAGAAAATAAAAAAGGGGGGAAAAAAAGGAAAAAGAAAAAAAAAAAAAAGAAAAAGGAAAAGGAAAAAAAGAGAAAGGGAAAAAAGAAAAAAGGAAAAAAATCCACATGAGATAAAAATCCAGAAAGAGAGGTACAAAGAGAGATACACACCTTACCAGGGACTGCGAGGTTGCTTTTGGCCATCTCTGTCTTCATGGTAGGCAGTTTTATTCTCTGAAATGATAGGGTCTAGTATGATATCTGCTTTGCTTTTTCATTTCTGGTTACAAATTTGGCAGAGATCCCAGAAGTCAACAGTTGCATTTGTAGGAAGATGATGAGGTGTAAGAAGGATGAGAAAGAAAAAAATCTGAAATTAGACCCCATTTTCAGTAAGTATCACTATTAGCAACTGTCTCTCAGAAGTACTAGAATTCTCTCCACTCAGTGCTGGCCCACATGGAGTAAGAGAACACATTAATTGCTTCATGAGCTCATGAAACAGTGATCAATGTGGTGGTTTTAAAGACTCCAGACCTATCAATGAGCTGTATGAAACCTGATGATCCCATTTCTCCTTGGATTTATTTCACATTTCATTTATTTTTAACCTTTATAAAATTGTCCACAGAAGCCTAACAATAAAACCCAAGTATTCCAAAATTAACAAAGGACAGATTTGCTTATCTATGTATAATGAAAAAATAAAGTAAATAAATAAATTATAGAGCATATATGAAAAAAAAGCCAATTTATTACACATCTTGTAATTACTTTCCATCTCCCTTCATACATGTCCAAAAGTACACTGCCTCATCGCATAACATGGACTGGTGTGTGGGTAAGTCACAGCACAGCAACAGTTGTCTAGATAAGATCATCTTTTATGGTGTGGAAGCCAGAAAATCTGTAGTGAATGAAGCTGAATGGAGGGGAAAATAAAAGTTTGCAAAACGAAAACATTCTCCTTTGAACCAGACCATATCTAATCCTCTGCCACATCTGCCTGTATGATGCTGAGCATGTCACTTGAACCTAATTTGTTTCGTGGTGATTTTCTTGTTCTGTCCTACTTTTCTGAGTTTCTGACTGAAGAGCTGGGTCTGACATAAAGAGGTGCCGAACACTCACAGCTTCAGCACACACTGTGCTGTAATCAAAGGAAGAATGGTGGCAAGTCTGGTGCTCTGTGCCTTGTCTCTGAGTCAGCTTGTACTGCTGACCATGGTCTCGCTCTATGCCTCAAACTCTGCTTTGTGGAAAAGGGTCCCACATCAGACACTTACTAAAAGGATGAGCTAATTGTTGGAAAACACTATTCTAACATTAAGCACTACAAAACTCCTTAAGAAAGTTTCACTAGAGCAGTATTTGAGAAGTGTGTCTCAAAGCCATAAACCACATTGAATAATGCCTTTGAAGCAGATTTTTTGTTAATTAAGAAAATACGTGCCCTCAATAGAATAATATAGCAAAATATCATGATTCTTATGCACCGCAATGTTAGCTGCAGGATAAGCAAATAATTTTAGCATTTCATAAGTTCTGCAAACTTGAATATGAAATCTCAGTAGTGTTCTTTTACAATGACTGCATGCATATCAGTATTCAATTTTTTTTGTATTTATTTGTTAAGTGACCACGAATGTACCTAGGTACAAAGTCTAGTTGGAGGCCACTAGCTAGTGGTATATCCCAGGGATCAATATCATGTGTAGCTCTGTTTAACATCTTCATTAATGATCTGGATGATGGAGCAGAGTACCCTCCACAAATTTGCAGCTGACACCAAACTGGGGGGAGCGGCTGATATGCCAGAGTTGTACTGCCATCCACAGGGACCTCAACAGGCTGGAGAAAAGGTCTGACAGGAACCTCATGAAGTTAACAAGGAGAATTACGAAGTCCTGCACCTGGGGAGGAACAAGCACAGGGAACAGTATGTGCTGGCGGCTGACAAACTGGAAAGCAGCTGTCCTGCTCTGAGTTAGGACAGAACCAATTTTATTCAGTGATTTTACTTTTCAGCTCAGTCTTTTCTAAGTAACTGCACTTTCTGAAGGTAACAGCACATTTCTGCAGACAGTGTCTGCTTCTAGCAGCGATAATGCTCCATGTTTAGAGTTACTACCAAGGACTGGTGTGCAGAAAGGCTCTTGCTTATACTTGCTCCTATGAGCTCCTACTGCTAAGTCCTGTGTACCATGTGGAGGTTACAAAAAGTAAAAAGCCTCACCTATGGGGAGAAGCAGACAGGACATGTGACCCTAAACTGACCAACAAGGTATCCCATCCTATGGCATGTTCAGTGTAGAGCTGGTGGATCACAAGGACCAAGGTCTTTTCTTCAACAGGCAGCATCTGAGGAGGATTCTGTCTAGTCTGCTTTTGATCCTGATCCATGTGTTCCTGAGTCCAGGTCGAGAATCCAGCTCCTAAATCTGGTTCCCATCTGCCCCTGAGTTCAGTCTGGGGCTTCCCCAGTGCCTGCTCCACAGCATCAGTGGTGACAGTGATGTAACTGCCATCAGGAAGTTGGGCTTGATATCGGTTTTGTATGTATTTGTATAGATTTCATTTCATTATTATTATTTTCATTAAAGCTGTTTCAGTTTTCTAATCCATAAGTCCCTCTCCCTTATTCCCTTTCTCCTTCCCTTTGGGGAAGGGACAGGGGTTAATGGACAGCATCTGTCATTTGTCTAGTGGCTGGCCCAGCCCTGACACTTGACAGCAGCCTGGCAGTAAAGCACCCGGTGGTTCTGATAGACACCAGGCTGAACACGAGCCAGCCATGTGCCACTAGCTTTTAGGCTAGTTAAGCACAATATTGTTGGCAAATCAAGGGAGGGGATCCTTCCCTTCTACTAAACACTGATGAGGCCACACGCAGAATGGTGTGTCCCATTCTCGGCACCCCAGTACAAGAGAGACATGGACGTACTGGGAAGAGTGCAGTGAAGGGCCATAGAGATGATTAAGGGGCCAGAGCATCTCACATTTGAGGAGAGGCTGAGAGAGCTGTAAATCCTTACCCTGAAGGAGAGAAGGCTCAGGGGGATCTCATCAGTGTATATAAAAACATGAAGGGAAGGTGCAAAGAGGGCAGAGCCAGGGTCTTTTCAGTGATACCCAGTGAGAGGACGAGAGGCAATGGGCACAAGCTGGAATGCAGGAGGTTCCTTCTGGAAACCAGGAAACACTTTTGTTCTAAGAGGACAACTGAGCACTGGAACAGGTTGTGCAGAAAGGCTGTGGAGTCTGCATCCTTGGAGATATTCAGAAGCTATCTAGGCACAGTCCTGGGCAACTGGCTCTAGGTGGCCCTGCTTAAACAGCCGTGGGTTGGATAAGATGACCTCCAGAGTTCTCTTACACCCACAACCATTTCAGGTTTCTGTGGGACCACATATACAAAAATACAACAGATCCCAGACAGAGGGATTTTTTTTCCAAAAAGAAGATATTAAAGGATTAACAAGACAAGATAAAATGGTGGCTAGTTGAAAACAAAAAAATAACACAGAAAGAATCGAGATAAATAGTAGAGAGTTGTGGTAATAATAAAGGAGAAAAGGCTTCCATGGCAAACAGCCTAAGTGCTGTGGAGGAACACACAGATAGTACAAGGAACAAGAGGAGGTTCATGGAGGAAGGAAAAGCAAAAATGTTTCTCAGTACATGCATTAAAAAAATAAAAATGAACAGAGCAGTACTCAGTCCAAAATATTACTCTTCTAAAAGTAACATCATCTCCATTCTATTCAGGAGCGTTCATATCAGCTGCAGCTCCTGCTCTGATAATAACACCATTTAGAACCCTAGAATCCGTTAGGTTGGAAGAGACCTTTAAGATCATCAAGTCCAACCATTAAACCAACACAACACCATTTCTTTTAATTCTCCATGCAGCCTCAGCAATGTCTTGCAGTGCGCTGAATACTGTTGTAAATTGCCTTTGATCTACCATGATAAAAAAAAAACAAAAAACAAAAAACAAGAAGGTTGTTTGAGTTCTTTGAGTTGTTGATGTCTCATTTAAATACAAACACACATAAACATTGTTAAACTTTACTTGTAGATACCAGTAATTACACTGTGTAAATACAACACTGGTATGCAAGATGTCAATAGTAACGTAAAAGTTACCAAATCTCTCTTTTCCTTGTTCTTTCTTAGTTTCCACTCAGTGACAACTGCACCAGAAATGTTACAAACAATTCCAACAACTTGTTCATGGATTCCAATCTAACATTAACCATTTTCTCTGCATTGACAAGTAAATAATATTTTTATACTTTGGGTTTATTCAGATATTTGCTTTAGCTGCATGGTTCTAATTTTACTATCATTTGCCAGAGCTGTTATACATATATCTGTCTCTGCAGGTTTGTCAGAAGATTTAGTGCCATCCCATTACATTTAAATAAGAATATGCATGTATATGTAATTGCAAATAAATGAAACAGTACAGAAGAAATCCCTCCTCCCCTGGTAATATATCTGTAAGAACAGAGATTAAATCTATAAGTTTTGCATTTGGAAAATATGATGGTGAATAATCTTAAGAATACCTCAACTGCTAAAGAGATTTATATCAATTGCTCACACTCAAAAGAAGTTATATTTCTGCAGATATAATTAAATTAAGCATACTTTTTCAGTCTAAGAATATCAGGGATTGCATTTATAGACAGAAGTAGACAGTAAAGCATAACCCTGCTCAGGAAAAAAACCAAACAAAAAAACCCCAAACCAACCAACCAAACAAAAAACCCCCCACAATGTTGCATTTTAGCAGGTGTAGAACATTGTAGCTGTATCGTATTTGGATTCAGAGAGACACAGTGATACTTTAAGCACCTTATTCATTCAGCTGTTCATATGCCATTAGCAGGATGCACATGGAGTCTCTTTTCAGCTTTCACAGATTATGAGAAATACTACACTTGTGCTAACTGCTTATTTATCAAGAGGTATACCTTAAAGTTAGGGTAGCAGAAGAGAAGTGAAATAAAGAAAGGACCTAAAAGGATGTTGTAGTGAGGCTGGTGTTGGTCTCTTCTCCCAAATTACTGATGATAGGACGAGAGGAAATGGCCTCAAGTTGCACCAGGGAAGATTTCTATTACATCTTAGGAAGAATTTAATCACTGAGAGAGTGGTCAGGCACTGGAACAGGCTGCCCAGGGAGGGGGTGGACTCCTCATCCCTGGAGGTGTTCAAAAAACAAGTAGATGTAGCACTTGAGGCTATGGTTGAGTGGTTAGGGAGATGTTGGGAGGAAGGTTAGACTTGATGATCCTAGAGGTCCTTTCCAACCATAGTGATTCTATGATTCTTATGCTGTCCCTCATATGAGTCAGGTTTCTAGTGTGCAAAGGAATACTCGAGAAAATGTTTTTTTTTTCTAATGAACATTGTTCACAGGGAGTGATATTAGGAGGCCACAAGACAGATGAACAAAAAATAAAACAAAGCAACAACAATCCTCCCCATGCCCAGTGATTTCCTAGGAGTTAGCAAGTCCAGCTGCAGCCAGCAGGTCTGGTCCCATTAGTCCCATTAGTCCACATTTTCTGTTCCTTCAGGTTTTCACCTATAAAATTTCTAGGAATGAGCTGTGTGCTTGTACTCCATCTTTATTTTGAGACACCTCCTTAAGTAGAGCTTAGAATACAGACTGGGTAAGAATTCATGTTCTGACTTAGAATAAAAAACTATGGAACAGCAGAGGCTGCCAAATCTTTTCAGATTAGTACTGATTCAAGTATCAGTTTGCAAACCTAAGAATTTTCATAATCTCTTCTTTGGTGTAGCTATAATTGCACACAGATAAACTTAATAGAGAGAGGGAAGTTGTCTAGCAACAGAAAAGCGATACAGCATTTAGTGTTTCATGGCCTACCAAAAATAACCCTAATGATAAGTCCCCCATTGAAGAGCACAAGATGAACCTGGCCTCTGGATCCAAATAATTCAGGCAATATTTCTACCTTTTCTTGATAATCTGGGCAATAACTCAGCCTACTTTTGACAACAGGTAGAGGAGGGACTTCACTGTACAATTTCTAACTCAGTACCGTAACTCGAAGAGAAAACAACGAGCTTTAGATCATACACTTAAAGTACATGCATTTAAATAGTACAGAAGCAATAAGACCAGACTTAAAATCTTTACCAAAAAACAAATCACATAAACAAAATGCAAATCAAATACTTGCAGATTCTGGTTATACCTGTTTCGTGCAAATGTTTTTTAGAAGCATCACACAAAAACCCACAATTTACTGATGTATACAAAACACTTTGCGTATACAAACTGACCAAGACATAGTCCAATATCCAGACATAAGGACTCAGAGACTGCTAGTAAATTCACCTACTTAATCTACATAGTCAAAAGTAGAAATAAAAAAGAATATATCCTGAGCTAGACTATTGTTATGAACAGCACATCTTTTAATGTTGTGAAGCAAAAGTTGAATCCTTTCAATTATTACCATCATTATTGAAGGTTCACTTTTATATTTAAAGACTCGCATATTCTACTGCCAGATTGAAAGCCATTTTTTTTTTTTCAAAGATCAAAGAAATAAGAATTTGCACATACCTCGAGTATGAATCAAATTGGGATGTTGTAGAACTTCAATTAAATTATTTTTTAAAAAGCATTTTACTCAAGTACATAAAACTGACATGCACATCTCTTAGAGCACAATCTGACAGCAGTTGTGCACATGTAGTCTTATAATCAGTGTGTTGTGTTTTAACCAGAGGTGGCAACTAAGCAGCATGTAGCCACTTGCTCACTCCTCCCTCCCTCCTGCCTCCCTGGCACGATGGGAAGGCGAAATGACAGAAAAAAGGAAAACCTTCATGGCTGAGGACTTGTGTCTGTTTTCCAATCACCTTGTCACTGCCCCCTTCCCCAGAAAGGTACCCCAGCTGCTTGGCTTTCCTACCCTCTAATTCCAAACTACCAGCCCCATTATCCCAGCACTGGAGCAGCCAGGTGATAATCTGCCCACCTGGATAATGGCTGAAATCTTTCCACATATCTTGCGGCTCACTCAGACAGAGGTGTCCACCTCTGGCTCTTCCTCCTGTTCTTGTGATGGGCCCTGTTCATCGTCATCCGCCACTACGCGGGATGATTTCTTTGTGTATGTCTTCTTCTGTACTGGGGCAACTGATACAGGCACAGGTTGGTTCTCTGGTTCAGCTGCAGCACCTGCTGGTCTTTTTTTAGCTCTGAAGACCTCCTCTTCCCCTTGAAGGCACTGAATAGTGTTGAAAAAGACTTAGTAGGCATGGGCCAGGCCCCAGAACATCGCAGTGATTTATGTCCCTCCAGGTTGACAACATACTTTTTCCAAATGCTTTACTAGTTTGTCAGGAATCTCCACAAGGATGAAATTCAAAAACACTGGAGATGACCACTGCCTTAGGCAATTGCCAGTACTCTCCCGTGCTCCCTGCCACTCATATCTCTTCAGCCTTGGGGCAGAACTCGGTGTGGTATTCTTGAAAAAAAATTTGTCCAACCCTGAACAAGCTCTGGGAAAAATTCAGAAGACATAGGACCAATAAAATGCTTGCTTGGAAATACCATGAATATTCAAAATTCTCAAAAGCTGAGAAAATCTCCTCCCCTGTCTTGCCCACAGATTACGTGAGATTCCTAATAAATGACAATGCCACATAAAAATGCCAGTTTAACCTCATGATCAGGGATATAACCATACCATAATTTGACAATGTTCTCTACTGCAACATGATAGTCCTGATCTGTTTCTCAGAGATGATAAACATGGCCGCAGGGAATACATAGTGCACATAAGGACTGAAGTAACACCATCATGCAAACAAATGGACCAACATTCTGACCATGGACTATCTAACTCATACAAAAAGTGCATATGACAACTTGGTTTTAACATGCTTTTGTCAGATCTATCTCTAAAGAGTTATCTCAACTCTTTGGGCCCCACATTGGGTTCTGATCCACTGCATAAACAAAAGGGTTAAAGAGGAGGAGAAAGACTGCTGCATTTTTTCTTATTCAGTGCAAAATGAGATTCTAATTGAGAAATGTGATATTCAGAATGTGGAAGCAGTCAGGATGCTCAGTTAAGAGGCGTTTTCAATGGAATGCATAGTTATTACTAGAATTTTTTTTTTTTTTCCTCTGTGCATAAAGCATTCACCTGGGAGGCAGAAAGCATCAGTAACAATTGATTTCTTATGTTTTAATTATAAGTATGTCAAAACCAAACAAGCTAATATAAGGATATTGTAGCAATGTGTTTCTTTTCTCCTACTGGAAGACAAATACAGTCTTACACCTTTGACTGCATTAAATTCCAGTGTCCTGTCATATTGAAAACTATTTCTTGGTCTCATCTTGTAGTCATCCCTTATTAGGATCCTTGAAACACATCTTCCCTCTCCATCCCACCAAACGTTCCCACTTTGCCCTTTTCTGTCTTAATACAATGAATTTCCCAGACAGGAAAATATCTTCAGTGTTTACTCACTTCATCATCAGAAGCCCTCAAGTTGCTTATATTTTGACAGAGACCTCAAGAAGCTAGTACACCATTGTGTGAGGCCCCAGGTGTAATTGGGTAGTCTGCAGAGAATCAAGAAAGACAAAGGGTCAAAAAGAAAGACTGTAAGACTAGTCCATGAACTGGGAATAAAATTTACATTTCCTGTTGCCTAGGCTGGTGCACTTAGACTATACAACTACTTCCTCCTTATCTAGAAGGGCTACAATGGTCTTCTTCCTTCCTGCTTGGGCAGTCAGATGACCTGACTTTTTCACAGGTAATGGTGAGTTTCTCCTCAGAAGTATATCCTTATGGCAATTACTGTTCCTCCTGGCTTTTGAGAAACAGAAGCACCAAGAGATATTAAATGCTGTGCCCTCTGCCATGCAGGTTAGACCATGACAGCATCAGGCAGTCTTATTAGCCCCATCAGACTGCCACAACTGTCCTCTATATATGCCTCTCTTTAATTTCCTCTGCATTGGTATTAATAGGATAAATAATACTAGAAAAGTTATGCTTGCAATAAAGCCTGGTCAATAACATTTCTAAGTCAAGATTTGAAGATAATATCATAGAATAAATAGAAATAAAATATAAGTAAGTATCATAAAGGCAGAAAACTTCGGAGGGGAGTGAACGCTGTAAAGAGAAGAAAAATAGATAGTGTTACTGGTATGATTTAGCCTAAAAGTGAAGGGAAACAAAATGAGAGAAAAAGTTAGTGTCCCACTGTAAAGCAAACAAAAGAAAATGTATCGTGCATAGATGGATGCTAAAAGCAACGTACCAAGCAGCAGAAAGCACTTTTAGTATTCTTGTAGTAAAGGAAAGAAGACGTCAGATTAAAATATGAGCACCTTTTGTTAACATTGGATTTTACCCTAAGTTCCCAATCACAAAGCCAAATCTCTCATCTGTATGATTTACTCTGAATTACTGGGAAAAAGCCCAACAACAGGCTTCCATAAAATAGAAGGATTATGCTTTAAAAAAAAAAAATTGCCATATAATTCACTGAAACTCTTCATTTGTGCTAAAACAATGTAGCTGTTGTTGCACACAACATCTTTTTTTCTTCCCCCTCACTGTAGCACGTCTTAAACTTCCTCAGGTGACCAAACATCTTTGCTACAAGAATAATAATACCTTTCTCTAAGGAACGGAGGAAAAGACAAAGTCAAACCACCCATTATAATCTACAAAACCATCACCAATAACTGTGAGCAGAACTGTTTGTTTTCTAACCCCTGTATTAGCCTGTTTTACATATTCATATTATTAAATTTTTCTCTGGAAAATTTATTCAAATCATCAGCTATTCCGAATGCAAGACTAGACAAGAGATCAGTCAGGAGACTTGTAGGGATTTAGGTATGGAAATAGAACCCTAGAGGAGAATTCATGTTCTTAATAATTTCCGTGGGATGCAAAAGAGACACAGAACTCCAGGCTGCAAAAGAATGACTGTCCCCACCCAGCAGGAAGGACTTCGGAGTGCAGGTAGGTATGTGCTCAACTGTCACCACTCCAGGGGCAAGTTACCTGACATCAACAAATATTCCCAGACTGTTGTTGTGGATGATACAGCTACCCATCCACAGCCTTTGAAAGCTGATCTTTCTGTACTGAGAGAAGAATCCTACTGATGTGACTCCAAAATAAGGTATCAACTTCAAGGCAGTCTGTCTTTTACTGATTCTAGCTAAAAGATCAGCATCTATGTAGAGTGCAGAACTTTCATTATTAAGCTTTCTGAAACAGACACCTCATAATAGTGAAAAGACAAATTTTAGCCAAATAAGAGCATAGTAAATTGCAACTCAAAATCATGTGATATCTACAGGCAAGACTCATTTTAGAAATGGACATCATCAGAATAGTTACAATATATAACCAAGCCATGATAATGCAGGTACATTATACTGAAATTTAGTCCATAGTTAACATGAGAAATCTTTATCATTTAATGTCCAGTTAGTGGTTTACATAAAATCACTCTATTGCCTTGGACAGCTGCCCAGTGAATAAGTGCCCACATCATAAATATGCACACATAAAAATCATTATCAGTACTAATTAGAGTAGCAACCTTGTTGGCAAACTCAGCAGAAAAGGAAAGATTTGCTTAGGTGACAGCATAACATCTGATGCCAAAATCAAAATGGATGAACAAATGTTGGCACAGAGAACTCTCCATGAAATCAGATGAGTTTAAAATTTACAAATAAATAAATCTGTTGCATTTGGTTGTCCCTAAACAGAATGAAAGTTAACACACACAGTGTGTTGCTGCTTTGTTGGTTTGCATGGCTTAGAACAGGACAAGGGAAAATTCTTGATAATAAAATAATAAGATGCAGTTAAACCTATGTTTTAAGACCATTGTATATTACTTTTGTGCAGGGCTTTATGATCTTTTCGACAAAATTGTATACTTTCAGGCATAATCAAAACTGAAAGTGTTATTTTTGTGCTTTGTTAGATAATTTGATAACAACAGACGTGAATTGTTTTCATTACTACTTGAAACTTAGGAATTTTATTTTGATATTTTCCAAAAGTAGATGTAAAACTTCTCTGGACTTTATACACATAAATATTACCCCAATGATCTTTCCAACTATTTTTTATCCATTGAGAAATACACTGATACATAAAAGGAAATAGTCAGAATAAAACTTTCTTTAGAAACTTATTGCTTTCTAGAAACCTATTGTCTTTGTAGAAACTTATTGCTCTTCAATGAGATATTTTTGTGCAGGTGTCAGGAAGTGACCTGAAAGTTATAGGAACTGAATCTGCCTTCAAGCTCTGACCCTTAATAATTTTATCCTCTTTTTATGGCAAGATTAGTAACATAAACCTCTAAACAATGATTCACGCTTCAGTCATTTAATGCTTTCTCTTTTCATTCAGAAATGTCACAACTTGGCATAAAATGCATTTTGCATACAGCTTTCTAACAGACCACAAAATTTTAGCCTCAGGACAGTAATATGAACCACCCCTCAGAAAAAAAGAAAAAAAAAAGAAACAAAACAAAACAAAACAAAACAAAAAAAGAAAACAAAAAAAAAAAAAAAACAAAAAAAAAAAAACCAAAATAAACAAGGAAGACCCAAAACAAACTTTAATAGCTTATTTTCAAACTGGACATCACCCAAGAAGCTTGAGGACACTGTCGTTAGGTCTTTATTGTGCTGCATTCCCATCCCCAAGAAAGCAAGGATCTGAGAGTTCCAAGTGCTAGCATTTTTTAATTACATTTCTGTACAGTATAACATGAAGTTATAAGGTATAATGAAGGCCTACGGGAGACTATTAGCACAGTTTCTTAGGACCTTGTAAATAGTTTTTAATATTAATTTTGTCACCAATACTATATACAGAATTAGTAATTAAGAGATGCAGATGAAAGAACAGAACCCTGAAAGACAGCTTATTATTGTGTAACATTTTTTTGGCGTACTATGGTCCTTGATTAGTTTTTCCTTTTAAGTAAGGAAAAAAAAAAAAGGCAAAATGTCTTCAAATGTAGGTCTCAGGACAATTAAGTTGAGTAAAAACTACAGTGCACTCAAGCACACCATGACAGCTTCCTAGAAGAAAAGAGCTCTCCTGAATTTGTAAAAAACTGGCATAACTTAAATGAGTCAAAAAAGGTAAATTGAACACTACACTGAGAAAGCTGTAAGATGATGCATGGGACATCACTCACTATTAATGGATTTGCTATGGGGAAAAAAAATGTGAACAGCAAGGAGCTGATAACAAATGAAAATTCCTTCTATAGGAATTATACAATAGCTTGTTAACCGTAAATGCTGCCTAGTCTAACAGCAACTATGCATGGCAAGCTCTAGAGATAATCACCTCTATTCCATCTCTATCATCAATGCCTTTTGTGAATTTTGGCCAATCACTTATCTGTGTTCATCACTACAATGGAGATATTAATTACGGAATGAATGTGTTTCACCTTCAATTTGCAAATTGCTCATGCAAAGACTATAGTTTCCTTGCAATTCTTCTGCATAATTAATCATTCAACTTCTCGGCTGACATTTTATTTTTTCCCAGTGAAACTCGTGCAATACTGGTTAATTTTACTTGAGACCATACTGTGTTTTTTTTCCCCTAATTGGGTAAGTGTAGCTTTTAACCAATTAAAATTTTGTTACCAGCCACACATAACCACAAAATCCTGATTACCTTCCACAAAATATTGCAAGAACTATAATGGGCAATAATGCCTCGGTTATCATTAACAGATAACTGAGGCATTTACTGAAATAACTTCAGTAAATACTACCAAATAACAATTTTAGTTACTTTTATTCATGCACTTTCCCGGAAACTGTAAGAAACATCATGCTAATGTTTGTATCGTGTTATCAGAAAGCAATTGGATGTTAAAAATAATAGCAATAAACAATAATGTTTTAAAATGGGTGTATGTTTTCTACAAAGTGTATTAAAATATCAAATATTCTCATAAGAATGTTTAGAGATTTTCTTTTTCAGTTACAGCTGGAAAAACAATTCTAAGGCTTGCAGCAATTCTATCAAATTTGAAAGGTCATCACCTCCATTGAAATATCAAAAGATTTGCCCCAGAACCCAGGAATGTTTCCAGAACAATCTTTTATTCCACAGTGAGAACCTATTCAGAGAGAGATGGAAACAGTGCCTGCAGAGAGCACCAGGTAACTTTTCACTGTGTCAAGAAAAAGTAGGAAATACTGGCCAAAAGAGAAGAGAAATCAAAACATTCTAGCCTATGGAGTTGAGGTCACTGCAAAGTTAGGATTAGACAAACATGCTATGGAGCACCAGAAAGGCAAAAAGAAATCCAAAATAAGACATCTGTAGTGCTCATTAGAGACATGCTGCTTTTCTCAAAATGGCATTCTCCCTAGGTCAGGCTAACAGACAGTCACGGTTTCCAGAGAAAGCAAGACACCTTGTTGATCTAACTTTCACATCATACAGGGAAGGTACAATTATGTTATTCCATAACAGCATGCTATATTTCAAAGGTATTTTGGATTTAAATCCCTATTTCTCACTTTAAGTCTTTGCAGATATAAAGGACAGAAATAAATCTTGTTAAAATACCCAGAATATGAAAGGCAACACTCTTAGATTACAGTCATATTCTGAAGTTCTGCCCTTTTAGAATCAGTATTTTTTACTTTCAAGGTATAAATTAGAAAGGTCCTTTCAGATTCTGAGAAAATAACAGTGAGAGATGCAGGAACATTGTGTTTTATTAAAAGATGACAAGTATTGCTACACAGTTAGCTTTGTAGGTTAATCTCTGTCATATGATAGAGATAGTACATTTAGGTCATGTACCTACTTCTGATATGCTGAGAACATATACATAAATGAAATATATCAAGATCTACTTTTTTTTTTTCATTGTTTAGTGTTCTGTACATCTCTAATGTATTATTTTTTTAAAAAAAAATATTTTTCTTGGAAGATTTCAAACAGGAATCTTGAACATACTGTGATAGAAAGCAAAAGTAAACAGTACTTCATTTTAGCAGTAATTTTTATAGTATATTCAAATTATTTCAAGAGGTGTTGATCTCTGTCTTATTTGAAAGTCTGAAATTTGCATTTGGCTTTATTTTCAAGCTAGAAATCAGCCATTAACATTTTTTGTCTTTGAATAGGGCTTCACAAAACCAACTGCAAGCTAATTCTTAAAAAAGACTATTTCATTATCTACTTACCTTGAGTATGAACAACTCTAGTCCATGGATTAATTCATTTCTGAAGAATCACCACCCAGTCTCTGCTTCAAAACTTTTGGATTTGTATTTACCTGTGAAAAAGCAGAACATAGAAGGGCAAAGAGGGAAATAAAATAACAATAGAATTATTTGTTAAAGCCAGAAGGGTCAAACATTGACACATTAACCAAATTTAGGTACTGTCTTCATACACCGCATTTAAAAAAACAGAGCATTTTTAGTCTAAGCAATTGTACAGAAATCATTCCATCTCTTTCCAGCAACGCATGAGCAAATTAATAAGTAAAGAGACTTATTTCTTCTGTGTGAGTGAATGGACTATTCAGGACAATGGCACCGTGTTTCTAATTTTAGTTCCTGTTACTTTGTCATGTGAATCACTAAGGAGAGAGCCTCTGCCTTGCAAAAGGACTTACAAAATTATTTGGGCTAAACTACTATATTTGTGACAGTTTCTGTAACAGTAATTCTCTAATTACTATTCGCAGAGATCCAAATTGCTAGTCAGTCACACAGGATACCTGCAGGAATATGAAATAGGTCAGGGCTGGGTTGTATTTGGCCCAAACCCTCATCCTCCATTTCAGAGCAAGGTGAAAAAAAAGTCTGTTAGTATGGGTATTTCTGTACACCAGACCATTTTACAGAAAAACAACAGAGACACTGTATCTCTTATTTTCTGGTTAGGAGGATGCATAGTGTGTTTTTTTCTCTCAAGAATGGAAGAGAAAACAGGTGTATGTAAGTGACCAGGATTTTTTTTTTTTTTTTTAACTCTTTTTAGGTTTTGTCCTTATATTTCTCTTACCAGTTAACTGAGAGAGTGGGGTATTAAAGAAAAAGTATTGGGTCAGGATGGTTCTATATGCAGCAGTAACTAATTTCTAGTTTAAAAAAAGAAACCAGTATGCAGTAAGGAACTGAAGTACTCACTATACTGCATCTTGAGATGCCCTCTCATCTTGAGATGACAACACTCAGCTTTTCAACTAGCAAAAAGACATATTTTTGACTAAAGTAATCTTTTAGGTAAGTGACAAGGTAGAAGGTAAAATGAAATTTTTGAATAAGTGCAATGGTTTGAAACTCCTGCCACTCCTGGGAGTGGAGATTTGAGATCTAAAACCAGGAGTGAGCCTGAATGAAAGGGGCGGAGACCTGTTCTATTCTCACTCCCCTCTTCCTGTCTTCAGGACTTCCTGCTGGGGTCTATAAAGGGGGATAGAGGACACGCCCATTCCCCTCTTCTCTCTCTCTGCTGGGGTCCTGGCTGGGGACACGCTGCTCTGTTGGTGCTTGCTGTTCCCTGTGCTGCACATGGCCATGGCCATCTTGGGACCTGGGCCTGATCTACAGACTCGTTCCCTGCCTCCATCCATGTCCAAGGATTGTGCATCCAGCTTCAATCCACCTCAATCCAGCGAGATCCAGCACTGGGGAGCCTCAGCACAGCATTTGGGTTCTGTAGTTTTGGAAGTTTACCCTTCTTTGTTTTGTTGTTCCTATAATCCCTTTACTCTGTTAAACCCCTGCCCTTCTTCCTTTCTGTACCCTGTTAAACCCCTACCCTTCTTCCTTTCTGTTCCCTGTTAAATAATATCTTTTATTTTGTTAACTTTTCAATCGGTGCAAAGCTTTCATTACCCCTGCCTTCCTTTGTTTCTCTCTCTACCTGGGGAAACTAAGGGATAAGGGAGGGGGAGCACAAGTCTGCCTTCTAACTGGGACAGAATTAATTGGCGCAATAAGCTATACTTAAACAAGTATTAAAACTAATCAAAGAAACCACAACTAACTGCATATAAAATTTGTCTTAAACTGTTCAGAGGAGGTTTGCCATCAGTTTTTAAGGTATTTCTCTACTCTTTTCAAGTAATTTAGATACATATGCACACATCCCATTTTGTGCTATGTATCATTTTGACAGTTTACAGAAGAAATCACGATAGTGCACAAGCTCTTATAAAGGTTCTATTTCATGATTCATTAAAAAAATTGTGCAGAAATTAAGACAGTTATATACATGCATATACAACCTATGACATTTTGTGTAAAAAAATGTTACATTTCCACACATATAATAAGACATCTCTGTTAATGTCAGCAGATTTTGGAATGGAGGAATGGAAAGGTGTATGGTCTCTGTTGCCAGATTAAAATAAGCAAATATAATCCTACAGGAATTGGAGATACACAGGCTATGCAAAAGCTGATTAATACTGAATCACTCCATTTCATGGAATAATATCAAAAAATGTTAACCTGTGTGTCAAAAACAGAGGGAACAGTGAGGCACTTAGCAGCCAGTGGGAGTCTTTACCTCTGACTGTGCCATGAGAGATGCTGACAGAAACTTTTCTTGGTGTTATGACATTTGTATCATCTCTCCTGAATGAGCATTTCCTTGTATCTAATGAAGGGTGAGTGGACATGAAATCTGTAGTATAATTTAGCCTAAAGGTCAACCAACAAGAAGAAACAAATGCACTGGAAATTAGTCTCCTATAAAATCATAAGTCTTCCATCAACTCAGAGAACTATTTCTTTAAAAAACCCCAAAGAGCAGGGTTGTGGGTTTTTTTTGTTTGTTGTTTTTGTTTTGTTTGTTTGTTTGTTTGTTTTTAATTTACTTGAGCCTTATGGTTTTTTATTTTCTATTGTTTATGTCAGTGTAACATCTAGAAGGTCTTCAGTTTATTGACTCTCTGAAACCAAGTTCCCCCACAAATCATATATCATTGTTAGCCCATGAACAACATTTTTTTTCATCTCTGAGATTAAGTACCAACCAGAATGAATGTCCAAGAGAAAGAACTATATTATTTCCCTTGACAGATGAACAACATAAGGAGCATTAAGTAGTCAAGAGATCTTGAATATTTATCTCAGCCTACTTCAGTAGACTGAGCCATTAATTATGAAAAGTTTTAATGCTATTACAATTGAGATGAAGTAGGGAGGTGGCACCTATATAATTTGTCAGTTTGGTTTCATAATTTCAAAGGACACTTTTTCCAGAAAGAAATACAACACTTTGTCTAGGGGGTGAAAAAATCTACAAAACACAATGGACAGGAGGCATTATTAGGCTATCCATTCAGTAATGACTGAAATGAAATCCAATTATTTGACTGCTCAGGAGACATCTTCAAACTGGTAATACTGGCATGCCAATTTATTTTTCAGGTTGAATTTTTTGGTAAATATATAACAGTAATGTAACAGTTAAATAAAAGTTAAAGAGTTTAGGACACTGGTATACACCAGTAACTGTCACTTGTCACTAACCACTGCCTGGATCTGTGTAACATCGTGTTAGGTGACCATTCACAGCAGACAGGGCATTGATACTACACTGGCATTAATGATAGAATCATAGAATAGAATCACAGAATCACCATGGTTGTAAAGGACCTCCAGGACCATCAGGTTCAACCTTCCTCTCAAAATCTCCCTAATCACTAGACCATAGCTTCAAGTGCTACATCTACTTGTTTTTTGAACCCCTCCAGGGATGATGACTCCACCACCTCCCTGGGCACCCTGTTCCAGTGCCTAACCACTCACTCCGTGAAGAAATTCTTTCTAATATCTAATATCTAATAGAAATCTTCCCTGGCATAACTTGGGGCCATTTCCTCTCATCCTATCATAAGTAATTTGGGAGAAGAGACCAACACCAGCCTCACAAAAAAATCCTTTTAGGTAGTTGTAGAGATCAATAACGTCTCCTATCTGTCTCCTCTTCTCTAGGCTAAGCCCCCCAAGATATCTGAGCCTTGGTTACATTATTTTAAAAGATCAGAAAGGTGTTTCACCTCTCTCACAGGCAAAACTTGATTTAATTTAGTCAAATGCAAATTTTTTTGAGTGGGAAATAGTTTATCAGAAGTCATCCAGTCCCTATCTGTGATAAAAAATTTTACACTAGGATAACAGCTTTTTTTTCCACTTTGTTCTGTTGTATTTTTTCACTTTTTTTTTTTTTTTCATTTCAATTATGAAATTGCTTCATTTAAAATACTGATACCTGCAATTTCAGTACAATCTCTTCATTTAAATTTTGTTACTTACAAGCCTGCTCCCCTAAAACCTAGCACTGTAGATCTTAATAACCACATGATTATTTTTGGTTTTGGAGAATATTTACCAGTGACATGGAACAAAAATACTCACAGATATCTGTTGCTTGATCTGTGACTATCTTCTCTATCTGTGGTGGAGACTTGCCTATAGTTTACTTCAAGAAGTCATTGGCTCCTGTATTTGAAGCTGCCTGGAAAGGCTGCTGGTAGTGTTCAGCTTCTTTTTCAATCTGTGCACTCACCGGTATTTAAGGTCCCTTGAGATACATGCTCTTGAATTTAGAGAAACAAATACAAGACTGAAATAAAACTGATACCAGCAAGTTATCAATATATTGAATAATGTGCAGCAAGCTCACTACCCTGGACTTCAGGAGAGTAGACTGACTTCTTCAGGGATCTGCTTGATAAAGTAGCATTGGGTAAACCCCTGGAGGGGAGAGGGGCCCAAGAAAGCTGGTTAATATACAAGCACCACCTCCTCCGAGCCCAGGAGCAATGTGTCCCCAAAATAGGAAGGCAGGCAAGAAAGCCAGGAGGTCTTCATGGATGAACAAGAAGGCCCTGGACACACTTAGATGCAAAAAGTCTACAGAGAGTGGAAGCAAGGGAAGGTAGCTTGGGAGGAATACAGAGAAGTTGTCTGAGCAGACAGGGATCAGGTTAGGAAGACTAAAGGCCAGACAGAATTAAATCCAGCCAGGGACATCAAGGGAAACAAGAAAAACTTCTATAGGTATGTAAGTGATAAAAGGCAGGCTAGGGAAGATGTGCATCCTCTCCAGAAGGAAACAGAACTGATCATGAGGGGTAGGGGAAAGGTTGAGGTACTCAATGGCTTCTCTGCCTCTGTCTTCACCAGCAAGGGCTCTAGCCACACTGCCCAAGTTACAGGAGGCAAAGGCAGGGACTGGGAGAAAGAAGATCCACCTACTGTAAGTGAAGGTCAGGTCTGAGACCATCTAAAGAACCTGAAGGTGTATAAGTCTATGGGACCCAACAAGATACGTTCACAGGTACTGAGGGAACTGGGAGATAAAGTTGCTAAGCTGCTTTTCATCATATTGGAAAAGTCATGGCAGTCTGGTGTAGTTCCCATGGACTGCAAAAGGGGAAGCAAAAACCTTATTTTCAAAACGGAGAAAATGAAGACCCAGGCAACTACAGGCCAGTCGGTCTCACCTCTGGGCCTGGCAAGATCATGGAGCAGATCCTCCTGAAGGCTCTGCTAGGGCACATGGAAAATGAGGAGGTGAATGGTGGCAACATGGCTTCACCAAGGGCAAATAGTGTCTGACAAATTGGATGACTTTCTACAATGCAGTTGAAGCACTGGTGGGTAAAGGAAGAACAACTAACATCATCTACCTGGAATTGTGCAAGGCATTCGACACTGTCCCACACAACATCCTGGTCTCTAAATTGGAGAGACATGGATTTGGCATATAGAGCACCCAGTGGATATGGAATGGGTTGGATGGTTGCACTCAGAGAGTTGTGGTCTACGGCTTAATGTCCTCGTGGAGACCTGTGATGAGTGGAGTTCCTCAGGGATCAGTACTGGGACCAGTGCTGTTGAACATCTTTGTCAGTGACATCAAGACTAGAATTAGGTGCACCCTTAGCAAATCTACAGACAACACCAAACTATATGGTATGGTCAACATACTGGAGGGTAGGGATGCCATCCAGAAGGACCTTGACAGGCCTGAGAGGTGTGATCATGCCAACCTCAAGAAGTTCAACAAGGCCAAATGCAAAGTTCTGCACCTGGATGAGAAGGACTAAAGCATGAAGCATCTGTCTCAAAGATAGTCTTGGATGGAGGACTGCATGTGTGGGAGAGCTGTGTGAGCTGGGCACAGACCACGCTGTTAGGAGCCAACCACGTGTGACTGACAGCCTGTCTCCTACCGCTCCCCTGGCCAGGGAGGTGCAGCGTGGGCGTCCGCATGGGACAGGCCCCGTGCCCAGGCCCGGCAGCCCCTCCACCTGGGGTCGTGCAGGGCACCTCGAGCAGGCAACGCTCGCGTGGCACCTGTGTGCCCCCAAAGAGCCTGTGCCAGCCTGGAGAGGACCCATGATGTCAGTGCCCGGACCCGATTCAAACCAGCACAGACACTGCCTGGGTCCCTCTCTCTTTTTCCCCCACCTGCTTGCCACAGACTCACCTGCTCATGGCTCTCCGGCCTGCTCGCCACCTACATGCTGATCC
>NW_008622074.1:23892-56215 GCF_000691845.1 Merops nubicus
CCGCCCCCCCGCTGCTGCTCCACTGCCCATCACTGAAGCTGAGGCGGCTCCAGCCCGACGACACACTGCGGGCCCGTGGTGGGAACTGCTCTGGTGAATCTCTACCAACCGCTTGCTTGATTTCTGTCTTTTATTTTCACTCGGTCCTATTGCTACTCTTTTCTAACATTTTTCTCGTTTTGTAATAAAAACTGTATTGGGTATACGGCATTTGACCTCATTTGTGTCTTAATCTTGCCTCTTGGGATCATATCAAAACCTCCCTTGACATCGGATCGGGACACTGGGCCAGGGCAATCCCAAGTACAAATACAGGCTTGGTGGAGTATGGATTGAGAGTAGTCCTGAGGAGAAAGGCTTGGGGGTGCTGGCTCATGAAAAGCTCAACATGAGCCAGCAGTATATGAGTGCAGCTCAGAAAGCCAACCAGATCCTGGGCTGCATCAAAAGACGCACAGCCAGCACGTTGGGGGAGATGATTCTCTCCCTCTACTCTGCTCTCATGAGACCCCACCTGGAGTACTGCATCCAGCTCTGGAGCCCTCAACACAAGAAAGACATGGATGTGTTGGAGTAAGTCCAGAGGAGGACCATGAAGGTGATCAGAGAACTGGAGCAGAACTGGAGAGAGTTGGGATTATTCAGCCTAGAGAGGAGAAGGCTCTGGGGAAACCTCAGTACGACCTTCCAGTATCTGAAGGGGACCTACGATAAAGCTGGGGAGGAAATTTTTAATGGGGCTTCTTGTGATGGGACGAGAGGTAATGGGTTCAAAATAGAAGAGAGGAGGTTTAGATGATATGCAAGGAAGAAGTTCTCCATTATGAGGGTAGTGAGACACTGGAACAGGTTGTGCAGAGAAGTTGTGGGCACTCCATCACTGGCGGTGTTCAAGACCAGGTTGGATGGGGCCTTGTGCAACCTGGTCTAGCAGGATGTGTCCCTGCCCATGGCAGTGGCATTGGAACGAGATAATCTTTAAGGTCCCTTCCAACCCAAACCATTCTATTATTCTATGATAATGCAGAAATTATCATCCTGTGACCAAAAAGGAAAATATTTACACTGTTAACTGGCACCTTCACTTCCCTCATTCTTTTGACACTAGGACTACCTGGGCACATCAGAACTACTGTATGTTGGTCAATATAGGAAGCAAAGGAACATGTGTCACAATGGGAAGTTGATACCTGCCAAATCCAAGGTTATCAAATAGTTGTGGGATGGTAAATAAGCCTATTGGGAAACTATATTTTAATTTATTGCCTTGCTTTTGGCCCGCTAGGCTTTCCATCATGCTCACTCAGGTATCTAGTTAGCTGTATGTTATCTCTGGCTTTGTCCCAAAATGTCACAGACTCAGAGTTACCAACCTGGAATAGTTGTATAGCTCCCTAAAAGTAATTTTTCAACATTAACTCTACTGCTCTGCATTGCAGAAGGTAAAGCAATTTTCTGAATTACACAAACCACCCCAAAAAGATACTGTGGTGGGGCTCGTTGGTGCTGGCAATTAAATAGGAAAGAAATAAAACAGCATAATTTAATCTCCAAGGTTTACTCCACTCTGAATTCCTTCTCCACACCCTTGTCAGCTACTCTCTGCCACCTTTTTTTTTTTTAACCACCTCATACTTTCTTTTGTGTGTTCACTCACAACACATATATGCATAAATTTGTCTATGCAGAAATTTATCTCATTTAAGTCTCTCCAATTATCACTCCATCATGTTTTGGCTTATACACTTCCAGAATTTCTTTATTTAGTGAAACAGCTCTTCCTAGAAACTTATAAATTCTTAATTAACAAAAATGATACTAAACTTCAGTATTAACTATTGAAAAAAAAAAACAAAAACACAAAAACAAAAAAAAAAAAAAAAAACCCCGTTAACGGACTCCTGACTTAACCTAGAGGGCCACACAGTGCACTTAATTGCTTACCTAAAGTACCTTGGAAAAATTCATTCTAATCTCAGGACAAAAGACAGGAAAAAATCCAAAGCAATAAATACAAATGCAAAGAAGTGTTCCACAGACAATTATTTTCTTCATATAAAAGCCAATGTAAAAAAAAAAAAAAAATAAAAAAAAAATCAGAAAGAAGGAAATTATCAAAATGGGAAAGAACACATAAACAAACTACATAATATTTATTTTCTTTTGAAAGGAAATGAAAACTAGTGGAAATGTGCCTTGGATGAAGCTTGCAAAAATTTGGAAGTTACATCTACAAACACAGGAAGAGAATCATCTAATCACTTACACAGCATTGAGCAATTACTCAAGCCCTTTCAATCAGGCATTCATTTTCCTAATGATGGGTATAGTTTTACTGCAAATTCAAACAACAAACTAGAGTTTCTTTCAGAATTCAGAGTCCCAAATGATACGCCAATGCACCACAACAATGATCTTAGTGATGTACAGGCACAGATTAAAGGACTTGCAAATAGCATCACATCATGCATGTATCTGAGAAGGAGCTCCTTTTACCTCTCCCTTAAATTAAAATACCCAGAGATACCCAAGGACTTTCGATCCTTTGTACTGTGTCTTTGAAATATAACCTGGAAAAGTGGAACTTCTTTAAGCAGAGAAGGTTCAACTCTGCTGAATGAGACAAAGAAAAGGTTCAGAAAACAGACTTTAGGACTTTGCCTCTCATTTCAGAACAGTGCACTGTAGCTGCATGTCTGCTGTAACTGCTGAACAAGCAAAAGCTGTCCTTCACAGGAATGCACATGGCATGAGGAAGAGAGAAAAAACAACCTAGGAGAACTGAGAACTGCTGAAACTGAAAAGTAATTACTGGAAGGCAAGGGAAGAAATATTAACAAGAAATCTTGTGTTTTATTGTCGGTTTTTTTTTTTTTAAACCGTATAGTGAATCTCCAAAATTAAGTATCTGATGTAGTTAAGGCAAACTATTTTATAAGAGTAATTTAAAGATATGGTTTCTTATTCAAGCTGTGATATTTTATTAGCTACCCAAATGCATTAGTGTTTGGTATTTCTAGCTTTGAATAAATCTAAAGTCTATAAAAGAAACATAAGCATTTCAGATACTTTTAAGTAGAGACAAGGATTTGGATGGAAATAATTTAAGTAAAAAAAACATTAATGACACATTTGTTCATTATTATGATGCAATAAATTGAAAATCAGAAATATGCTGCAGATAACCTGGGGAGAGAAAGGAGAATGAATCAAAACAGTTTAACTATTTCTAAGTTTACATCAAGACTAATCACTTTTAGAATCTTTATTAAAAATCTCCAGTTGTTACTGATATATCTTACAGAAACCATTTTGAATTGGGAAAATGGAATAATCATCTAAAGGAATATTTTACTTCCTTAAAGAAGTAGGAAATTTTTCTCTTTAAGAGAGAAGCTTCTGTCTCCTGTGAGGAAGTAAATAATGTTAATAATTCACTGTAAGGGGAAAATTTCCCACTTCTGCTCTTCCTTACATAATTTTCATTATGTATAAGAATATATATATATATTCTATATACACATATATAAATGTATAAGAAAAGCGTCCAGGAAAATTGATCTAGTAGTTCCCTATGGGTATGTAAAGTACAACCAGTAAACAGTAAATGTCCTTCAAAAAAGTGCATTATTTCCTCTAAAATCTTCTCACAGCTGTTATGATTTTTTTATTGCTGAGCTACACATTTGCACTTTGTTGTTAATCTTTTTTTCTCCAAGAGATGCAATATTGTTATGAAATGGAAATACTTTAACACAAAAATACCACAGTGTTCTTTCTGTGTGGTCACCATTTAGCAATGTTCTTGAAACAACCAAGAATACCATTGTGTCAGCCAACCAGAATCCTCAAGTTAAGGACTGTAGAAATCTGAAATGTTATACTGACACTGTGACATAAGAATCTGCTGCAAGCCTGCTTCTAGCACATTTTTATGTATATTGCTCCAAGATTAATTTATCTACAAAAAAAACCACCAAAAACTCAAGGAGTGAAAGTAATTCCTGAGATGAAAAAAATGTTGCATAGCTACATGTGTGTGTAGCAAGATCCAATGGCTGGATTTTCTAAATTGTTTTTAAAGTGGTCAGTGTAATCCTTCAATGGTAAGATCCCTATAGCTCTTCAATTTTTGTGTTCACTTTGGATACCTTTTCAAAAGGCAGTTTAAAAGTTTAACATTTATTAAAGCCTAAAGACAGAAATGAAGTTCCCATATGCTATTATATTAGCTGATTAGTGATCACTTGTGACCTTCACAACTTATTAATTTATACTGTTTTATCTGTCTATACAAGTGCTATTTTGAATTTTCTTCATCTCCATTTTCTGTGACAGGCAACATTAAAATGCAAGTCTTTCCAAAAAATGATGATGTTATCTCTTCAAGTTAGTAGAGATACAACATTAAGGGAAGGGGAGCTCCCAGTTCAGTAACAACAGAAATTTAGAAGACTACATCTGGAAAACTGGATGGCCCTATAGGAGAAAGATAATTCACTGGAGTGATTCCAGCAAAGAGCCACATGAATGAGCAAAATACTTGCTTGGCCTTAAGAAAAGGAAGTGTAAAGGGGATTTAATTGTGATCTACATCTACCTTGAAGAGTGATGTGGTGAGTTCACCTTGACTAACAGTTAGCCAGATGCCCACCCAGCCACTCTCTCACGTCCCCTTTTTAACAGCACAGGAGGACAAAAAGGGATGAAAGGTCTCATATGTTGAGATAAAGACTTCACTTACCAATTACCATCACAAGGGGAAAATTAATGTAAATTATTGCCAATTAAAACAGATTTAAGTAGTGTGAAACACAGCCAAAAATTCACACTTTGCTCACTCCCCACTCTTTTTTCCCAGGTTCATCTTCACTCCTGACTCCTCTATGCCTTCCCCTCCTAGGGGTGCAGGATAATGGCAAAAGTGGGGCAGTGTTCAGTCCCTAACAGCTCCTCCCTGCCGTTCCTCCCCCTCACACTCCTCCCTGCTCCATCCCGGGGCCTCCCCAGGGGCCGCAGGTTTCCTCTGCCCCAGCGGGGTCTCTGCCGGGCCGCAGGGACATCTCTGCGGGGCACCCGGAGCTCCTCCCGCCCCCCCCTCCCGCTCCCCCCTCGGGTCTGGCAGGCCTGTCTCTGACCCCGTTCCCCTCAGCCCCGGCTGCCGGGCAGCGTTCGGCCCTTTCTCGCCCAGGCTTTCCCCGAGGCGCCCGCCCGTGGCTGAGGGGCTCGGCTGTGCCCTGTGCTGGGGCAGCTGTAGCCGGCTGGAACTTTGTCAGTAAATCAACCAAACTCTGAAGTCTCCATGCCTTAAACCCCTGTGGGTGAGGCTCTGTACAACCTGATGAAGTTGGATCTGCTCTGAGCACACATTGTACTGGTACAACTCTAGAGGTTTTGCAAATGATTTTCTGGTCAACATATTTGTTTACAAGTTACACATACCAGTTTTGGAATGCCTGCTTGGAGCAGTTAATAACACTAGAAATAATTATATAGAATGAATCACTGGACAGTCAACACATTTCTGACCTCTGGCAAACTCAGGGTTTGGGAACACCACCAGCTATCACTGAGGTTTTTAAAGAACCTGAAATTCTTCTCTTGTTTAGAGATGCAAAACTCACATCACTATCAGAAGGAAATATATATGATACATTCTACATCAATAAGTCTATTTTTATGTAAAATGGAATATAATAAAATTGCAATAAATGCACTACTGGTCTCAAGATCAGTGACATTTCAAGAAACTTGAAAGCTTAGAAGCCCTGGAGGAGACAGCTTTCACTTCTTCCTAGCCTGTTTTCCAGATATGTTTGAGATTCCTTATGAACTTTTGAGTTAAATTGCTTCAGCACAAGTTTTGATTTTTTCCCAGCAGTTTTATTACTTCATGGACAGCGTTTCCATTTACAAGAGATACCTTAGTGAATTTCTAGACCACATTTTTCTGTGGTAGATCGTTGTTAAGGGACATGTCATTCAATGATACCTTAAGAGTCAGACCAAAATGAAAAACAAGAGTTTTTTTAATTGTGCAAATGAATGGATGTTCAGAAGAGAGAGAGTCTATCACCTTCCTTGTCTAGGTTAAACATGTCCTGAAGGAAACTCCCACTGTTACTAGTGCTAATCTAGCTACACTTTTCTAAAACTGACTTAAACCTTAAGCAGTCTGAAAAAAAGAAAGGTAAAATGGTTCATAATTTCTCTTCAATAGCAGCTTCAAGTGGCAGTGTTTTTAAACCACAAGTTGCCTTCTAAAGTAACAGCATTCTTTTTTAAGAATATTGAATAGTGGAAGTTTTTGTCATAGTCGTATAAATTACGCTGGTGAATTACAATTTTAAACTGCTGCAAAGCACAAAGGTGAACCAAAAACTGCCATTAGTCAAGCAAAATATACAATGGCAATAAAATATCTGTTTTGAATCTGTGAATTGTGACATCTATGGTGCAATATGAAGATTAACATTGAAGTACTCACGATTTCATTGTTTCATAAATTTGGGCTTGCAAAGAATCCTCACAAACACCCCACACCAAAAATAAATTTGAAAACCTAAAAAACATGTTTTATGTGGTTACATAAAGTAACTGGTAGATAGACAATAGAACATAGCAACTGTTAATGTGCCACAGAAAGGAAGCCTGAAAGTGAAG
Organism: Merops nubicus; assembly: GCF_000691845.1. NCBI lineage: Eukaryota > Metazoa > Chordata > Aves > Coraciiformes > Meropidae > Merops > Merops nubicus. The sequence goes on from NW_008622074.1 coordinate 30,556, forward strand.
TTGTTTCTCACTGTTATTTCATAGAAGAAAAATATCAAACTAAAACTGTAGTGTTTCTATCTAATCTGTTTAGCCTTCAAGCCCTAATAGAAATCAGGTTTTTCATCACACAATATGTTCCACTTTTGAAAGGAAAAGAAAAAAGATTAAAAGACACAGTGCACAAAAACACACTGTGAAAATAAAAAGACTAAACTGTACAAATCTCAATGGTTCTGACAATCTATGCAGTATTTAGCTTCTGAAACACTACTCACAATTAAAATGCAAGTTGAATTTGCAAAGGTAATCAAATTAGAAAGATGGGAATTAATTAAGTTCTGGCAGTGAGAATCCAGAATTTTCTCATGATAAGCCAGGCAAGAAATTACTTCATCAAATGTCACAATGACATTGGTAATATTGATCTTGTTGCCCAGCTACCTCACTGAATGTTAGCTTTAAAGGAGAAAAGTTAAAGGATCAAATGAGTTGAAAATGTTAAGAGAGGGAATTACCTGAACATTGAGGGAAGTTATGCATGTCAGATTCTAATAATTATTAACTATTCTAGTGGAATTTTAGAAATGCAAAGCCTAATTTTTGTCTTCTGAAGTGTTATCAGTGCTCAGCCCCTACACAAAAATGTTCAATGTCTTTATTGGTAAATTATTTTTCTGATGTCAGCATGAAGAAAATAACTTCCCCTTTTTAAATGCTTCCTGCCCTTGAACATACTGCTGCTTCCGTTGTCTTTTAACACTTCCCTCATGATTTCCTTCTTATTACTCCTTTTTCCTTCCCATTTCTTTTAAATCACAAGCTCTCCTCATTTCATCCAGTGAAAGAACGAAAAAAAAAATCTTCTCATACCTTTTGTATCCTTTTTCCATCTTACCCTTAAGTTTCCACAGTTCTGAAAAAAACCCTTCCTCTTGCCTTAGCTCTTAGATACTTTCAATTCTCTCATCACACTTCTGTCCCATCTGATTAGGCTGCTCTTGGTATCAGGCCATATTTTGCTCTTAACAGTCCAGAAAGTTTGATTCTCAGTAGTCTGCCTACTTTCTCCACATTTTAAGAACTGAAGTTAAAAATAGTTTCAAACTCCAGATGTTTTCCCTACTTTTGTAGTGATGATTTTCCATACAAAACATTCAGATTTTTTTTTTTTTTTGTCTCAAGGTCCTTTAATTAAAGACATCTTAATGAAGAAATCTCTGAAACTATTAGTCCTTCTACAGAACAGGCAATTCAGACAATTCCCATGCTTCTACCTGTTTGGGCTAGGATCTTTTCTTATGGATCTAGCACTGTCAATGTACAATGCACATATCTGAAATCTTTTTGTCTGAAATTATCTGTGAGCATACTTGCATCTCTGCCAGTATTAACGCTTTGACACTACCTTTGCTGAAAGGCTCATTAATATTTTTCTCTTTTAAGACTGATCCACTCACAATACTAAAACCAGGCAAACAAAAAATAGTTTTAGTTTAGTTTTTAGTGTCCTCATATTCAGAGTTCCTGTCTGGGGACAAAAAAACCTTTTCAATTGCGTTTTGAAATTAATCTAAAGCAAAGACAAAGATAAAACTGTTAGGCAGCAGGAAATGTAGAACCGTGGGCTCTTTCAGTAATGACACAATGCAGGAAGAGAACAGTACTGAGTGAATCTCTGTAAACTCTTGTGGAGGAGGTGCCTGGGAATGTTTGTCAGGGAGTGCAGTGGTAGGATGATGGGTAATGGTTTTAAACTGAAAGAGGGTAGATTTAGATTAGCTATTAGGAAGAAATTCTTCACTCTGAGAGTGGTGAGGCACCAGAACAGGTTCTCCAGAGTAGTTGTGGATGCCCTCTCTCTGGAGGAGTTCAAATTTGGATGGGGCTTTGAGCAACCTAGTCTAGTGGAAGGGGTCCCTACCCTTGGCAGGGAGGATAGAACTAGATGACCTTTACAGTCCCCTTCAACCCAAATAATTTTATGATTCTATGATTCCATGAAGAAACTAGAAGTTAGAGATATAAAAGGAGCCAATTTATTTGATGCAAACAAACAAAGGGTGTTTGATTTGTTTTTTCACCTGTCTTTATTTTGATCAGAAATTAGGTTGCGATGTCCAAAACAAGCTTGATTCTTTCCCTTTCCATCATGCCTTTCCTCAAATAAATACTGAATACAATTCAGTAAAAACAAAACAAAACAAACAACAACAAAAAACAAGCAGCAAGTAGTTTATAAACTGCCATAAAGGAATGAAATTTTCCCGTTATATATTATATATGTTTCTGTACTTTTTTCTAAAATATGTCCTAGATACATGGTACTGGTGCAGGAGCTGAGAATATTTGGAATCTGTGGAAGGTACTCTGAAGGCATGTGAAGACTGTAGTTTATGAAACTATTTCCTTGCTGTGGCAATGAGAATGCTATTTCTGAATTGTGAGAAATTGCTATAGCATTATCATATAATTTTTTAAAATCTACTAGCTGAAGAGCCACAAGTTATATGCTAAAATATTCTCTGTTGACCCATGAGCAGACAACCACAGATTTAATGAGTTAATGTGGTTGTTTTTGTAGAACTGATGCCTTAAGACATGACATGGACCTTAATATAAGCATTGTAGCCAGTCAGCTGGGGCAACAAAATATCCTTACACTGTCCTTTACTTTGCCCATGCTGTATCCCTGGTTATCCAGAATGCTTGCAACTCTTACCTCCACTAAAGGACAAGCCTGTCCGGTGATGGCCACTTAGGAGCTGAGGAGATAATTTTTAACACTAGTACTTGCCATGTCCATCCTATCAGGCATAACATAAACAGGGATTCCCATCCCTCTCATTCTTCTCCCATGATTTCTTGTAAATAAAATAATGTCTCTAGCATTCCACACCGGAGCAATGAAGTTCAGTTTTTGTCACATTGTCAAGCAGCCTTCGTTCACCTCATCCCTGCAGCCATGTTCTCTAATTTTACCCAAAACTAACTTAAACATAATACTAAAGCCTTTGCCTCTTAATTCTGCTTTCATTTTTATAATTGGCTGCCATAATTGCTAGCATAAAAGCTACATTTTCTTGAAATAGTAACAGAAAAGAAGCAAGAAGAGGAAAATTTTTTTTCAAATAAGGTTTCTGAATTTCAAGAAAATTATAGTAGCTTTATAACTTAGGCAACCCTTTCCAGGGTAGGCTTATATTCTGATTAAAAAGCTTTAAGTAGTTTGTGGAATCAAAAAAATCTCCCTGAAACTGACTTTGACAGAAAGAGAACTTACTAATAGGACTATAACAGTGTAGTAAATAATCTCTTCTCTCTGGGACTAAGAGAACTATAGAATAGGTTAGCCAGATCCCTGAGCTGATTTTATTCATACTATTAGTATTTTTCTGTCTTATATTATATTTAAAAAAAAAAAAAATAGAAAAAATCTCATTGATTTATTTTTGTAGTTTCCAGGAGGGAGTGAAATCCTACTTAGCAAGAAAAACTCGTTGGAATAGACATGTGAATGTCTGTAAGGGAGAAGATCTTGCAAATAACAATTAACATAAAGAAAGCAACTTCAGAGAAAAAAAAATCCTATTACCATTGCAATAAAGGGTAAAAAGTGAACTCTTCTAAGCACTATCTGTACTACCTAACTACTAAAAAATTTTACTGATTTTAGAAAGAAAATACATACATTCAAAGTTAGAAAAAAAAATAATAGCATTTTAAACTATCCATAAATTGCATAACTTAATATAACTGCAACAATGCATTGGAACAGGAGGCAGTCTGCCAGAAAATTTGTTTTAGGAAACACAGCACTTTCTGGTTTATTTACTATGTTGCTCTTGTTGTTAGGTTTTTTGGTTGGTTGGTTTGTTGTTTTTTTTTTTTTTCCAAATTAAAATCTTTACCTTGTAAACAGACGACTAGTATCCAGATTCCCGTTCCAGTGCCGAGGCCTTTCAAAACAAAGTTCTTTTTTCCCCAGCAGTTGCTGAAGCACAGTGATCCACAAACTTGCCCACACATTGTCCATGTGTTGCACATGCTCTTCCAACATCATCAGCTTTACCTTTTGCTTGCCCACATTTCTGCAAAAAAAAAAAAAAATTCCTAATGCTTTACCTCATCTCTCTGTGACCTCTGCAGTTGAAGCAAGGAAAGCATCATTCCTTCCCTTCAGCTCCCGCAGCAGTGGTAGCCACAGTAGCTGCTTGCCGTTCTACTCTCACTGCACGCCACGTGTAGCCAGTCTTCAGCTATGAATTATTTTGGGTGAGGTATCTTCACATGAATGTGCAGAATATGTGTTGGAAGCATACCACAAAGGGACATTTCCTTTCTAGCCAGACTCAGAAGCAAATAAGTATTTAACTCTTATGCTTGTGAAGAAGTGCTGCTCTCATTTTAAATTGGGAACTCTTAAAATAAATATTTTACTGAGTAAAATTATACAGGTGTCTCCTTGGCATTTTCAAGGTAACTTGAATCAGGGTTCCTTGGTTTTAAGATGGCTTTAACTTGAAAGAGTTCCAGCCTATCAGAATTTAATTATGCTGGTAAATGTTATTAGAAATTATATTAGGAAGAAGTGCAGAAGGGTTTATCCCAATATATGCAATTATTTGTAAATAAAATTTTAGATTAGAGAACTTCCTACTCATAGTCCTTATGTACTGAAGATTGTAAAAGCAAACCTCCACATAGCATTTTCTTACAGGAACACCACACTTTCTATTTTCAGGGTTGTTATTGTGTGAAGTGCCTTACACTGCTGGGAGACTTGATTTCTGCTCTGGCTTGTCAGAGAGCTATGGATTTATTTTTTTTTTCCTCGCTCCCCGCTTCCTTCTTTATCTTTTTTAGGGCATTCTATAACAATTAGAAAAGCCCGGTAAAAAAAAACCTGACTGCACTGGTCATCATTTTGTCTCAAATTATATTACACATTTTCAGAATCCTTCATTGCAATGATAAATGACTTTTGTATATAAAACAGAAGCAATCAAAGACAAAGAGCTTAGAAGACAACTGCACGTTACTTTCTCCATTTAATAGGTATAAAAATTGAATGGCTTCATTTTCCATGTTTTCATTTTGTGTTTGAATTTTTTTTTCCTCTCAAAATATACTTGTTCTCATGTGCAAGATGTTAAGATTTCACTATGAGATTTTTTACCACATTAATAATTTGAGCCCTTATGTCTAAACCCATCTTTTGTGCACAGTAGTAAGTTAATGCAGTAGTATCTTGCCATGTTCACAAAAAGCCTAAAAAAAATAGCAGTCAGACTTGTAAAATAGTTTTAGCATAGATAGTATGGAAACTTGTATACCCCCTTATTACATATTGAATACTATGAATAGGAGAGAGTGACTAAATTGATTCTTCAGTTAAACCACTAACTTTATCTTTTTAAGGATGGTAGCAGGACGCAGATGTCCTAGTTTTCAAGTGAGTCATGTGAAGTGAGTCCATGTTTACCTTCCCAGGTGGTGAGACCAACATTACTAAAATAGGACATGTATTACATTGTAAATTTTTTGTGAGTGCAAGTCCACTCAAGATACATATTAACTTCACAAATATCCAAACTCTGGATTAAGAAATTATGGAACTAATATTTGGCTTTGGCCCAGTTGATATTAAGTTTTTTCATTTCATGCTACCTTTATTATTTGACTTCCTATTGTGGTCTTAAATCATCCAGAGCAAACAGACTATTTCTGAAATAGTCTTAAGACTTGCAGGCAAATTCTGAGTAATTTGAGAATGATTAAAAAAAAGTTAGCGTTCTCAGACATTTCAGGTTAATGATGCTGAAATATTTGCTTATTCGGACATCCTAGGATTTCTCACTATGAAAAATATTGTGCTCTGTTTATTTGTTTTGTATAAATTGTATAGCACTGTTCTAATACATATGAAGATTTATCAAAATTAATAGAATTGCAATATAGTCTGGAAAAATTGCTTTTAAACTAAAGTAGCAGATTCAATGCATCAGGGAAAAAGAAAATGTTTCCCCTTTTTCTCTTTTATGATAAACATCATATGTAGCTTCTTTGTTTTATAAATTTCCTTCCAACTTTGAAATGTGTACTTAATGTACTTAAAATGTTTGCAAAACAATGGTCCTTACTCTCATAAAATCTTTTTGTGTCACAAGGCAGTCACTCAAGTAATTCAGAGTTGAAAGATCAGTTACCAATAAAATAGAAATCTTTAATTTGTTTTACATTCTAAATCGTAGCTTGCAAAACAAAGCCTTCAAATGGTACAGTCGCCTATGTCAACACCATCTAAATTAAATAAGCTTCTTACGTGCTGCCAAACCATGGAACAGTTTTTAAGTGACATGATCAAATTGTTTACAGAAACTCTGCTGCTTGCAATGGATAGGTAATACACTGAATAGAAAGGATAAATTAAGTTTGAATGATGTCCTTCTTCAACACTGGTCATTCAGTCCCTTTTAAAACCGTTTTGTTTTGTTTTGTTTTTTTTTTTTTTTAGAGTGTCTGCAGTACTTCCTCTGCAGCAGAAATAAAAAAGAAGCCATTTCTTAAAGACAGCATTCATGTGTCAACTTCTTGTCTTATTCCCTCTGCATCCTACAGCTTCTTTGACAAATAAAGGCACTTGTGCTTAACTGAATCAAGGGTGTAATTGGAATTGCTTTGAATTCTGAGTTTCTAGCTGTGCAGCTTCAACAGTCTCTTGTATTAGCATGCCAAATAATACATAAACCAGACTATCTAGATGTTAAATGTTCTGAGAGATGAATACATTCTGATAGCAAGGAAAAATCAAACTGATAATTAAGACAGTTTAGTCCTGCACAGTTCAAACAACACCCTGGAGACCCATTACTATCTGGCCTGCTGCCTTTTCCCTGAAAGAAATGAGGAATACCTGTTTTAGTAGCTACTCATAGCTTGGGAAGGACAGTGTGTTGCTGCTGCTGAGAGGATGGATCTGTGGCTAGTAGAGTCCTCCTAGACACTGGGTGTAAACTTCTGTGGTGTCCTCACACTTGGTCCCCTGGCATCTCTTCTATTGACCAAAGGAAAGGCATGCAGGCTGCTGCTAATGCCAAGGAAGGGAAGGTGGCAAGCATTCATGCCAGACAGGTACATGAAAAAACTGAAGGAAACAGCAAGAGAAACACAAATCCAGCCTCTGCAGTTGCCAGTTTCGGACTGCACCAACATCTGGCTGTATAGGTCTTACGAGCCTGGGAGATGTTAGCACATACTAACACATAAACACGAGAATCATTATCAGAGTGTCTGAGGGAAGACAGGTCACATTATGTTTAAAGCAATGGAACCTATGCTGAAAACAAAAAATATAGTGGTACAAACACTACAAACTTTTAGTTGTTTGTTTAAAGCTTGCTTTTAAACTTAGAGTAAAATTTAGTACTACATAAGTACATGAAGTTTGGAAATCTAAGTACTTCCTCATCTTGAAGAATTTTTTCATAGGTATTTCCTTTCTTTTAACTTACTTTTCAGTGTAAATAGCTGCCTTAATCTTTCATTAATGTAGTTTTGGAGGATCCCATTTCCTGCATTGTGCTTCATATCTCCAACTGTCCAAGACTTGAACAGAAATTCATTAAATTCCTCAGCAGACATTTATACTTTTAGCATTTTAACTTACCTACATTTTGAGAATTAACAGAAGACTCTTTTTTTCTTAAACAAGTTTTTTTAAACTTCAAGAATGACTACATGTCAATATTGGATTATTCTTATTTTCAGATTTTTTTATGGAGATGGTACAAAAAATATTTGTGAGGGTAAACAAATAATTTAGTTTGAGCTACAACAAATATTTCATACCATCCTTTGGGGTGAGGGGTGTTTCATATAATGAAAAGAAAATGTGGTAGAAAGGTGATAACTTCTTATATCAGTTTAGACATAGTCACAGGATCAGTTCTCTTCAGTCAGAAGATGGAACAGAACTTTTCAGAGAAAGAGAGTAACAACTGAGCTGTTGATATAAATGTAACCACCACACTACTCTACAATATATTTTCAGCACGAAACATGCCACTAATCTGTCTTAAATTTATAATTTTTTGCAGGTAGGAGGGAATGAGGGAAACTGCAGCACACAGCAAATCTACAATAAAGACACTTTAAAAGTAAAATTCCTGTGTATATTATGTTGTTGATGTACCATCATTATTTGGCTGCTCACTATGAAAATAAATTCACAGTACAGTAGTTGAACAGTTTTCTCAACACAATTTGAAAGCTGTATACAGGCAAGAATCATCTCAGATGAAACATTTAACTAGGAATGATATGGCTGATATTTCAGCTGAATTATCAGTTCACAAGTGTTACACCAAATGTGTGTGATAGGTAAAGTTTTCCTGTGTGTTTAAGAGGAATCTAAATGATTAAATAGTATCCTGCCTCAGATAAAAGACAGTTATATTGCAGAATTTTATAGAATATTCTCTATTGAATAATGCATCTACATATCGTTCCTTTAATATAAGAACCAGTCATGCTCAGTAACCTGCAAAATGTGTTTTACAGTAATTGCAAACCTACAGAGTATCATTAGTACTAAATAAATAGACCTCAAACATTGACATGATTATCCTCAAGTGACCTCTTACATCAAGAACTGGAATTTGGTTTATTTTTCCCCTCTGTATTAACAAATCTTGTAAAAGCACTAGGTAGTTCCAGTTATCTTTACCAGCTACAGAAGTCAATACATAAACTGTTGCAGTAAGCATAGTTCAAAACTGTTTTGAGGCAAAAAGCTACAGCTGAAATTAGACTTCAGAATTCTTTACCACCTTATAACATATTCTGTGTAGAAAGAATTTGTTTTAGGCTGATTGAATGCCCCATTACCAATTCACACTGCAAATATTTGCAACTGACTCTGCAGAAGTGTTGCATGCTGCTGAATGTAAAGCAGTATTATAGGCTTTGAGAAATTTACAACAGAATACAATATCACAGATATAGAAAAACTTGAACTTCAGCTTTAAAATTAACATTTCTTTCCATGTTTACCTAAATGTTCTGCTCTGTCTCCAAAAAAAAAAAAAAAAAAAAAAAAAAGAAAGAAGAAAAAAGAAACTTGATTTTCTTGTAGTGAAAATAAATTAAGACAATGATCACAAAGGCAAAAATCTGCAAACCACCACTGGCGATTTTTCCCATTTTGGACACACTGGTCCTCATCAGCCCAACTAAATTCACAGAAAAATGAGGCCCATCACTCATGTGTTGCCTCCAACACCAAGCAACTATCACAGATCCGTTGATTACTGTGACGTGGAAGAATACTTGGAGGTTGTAAAGAAAACATAAGAAAAAGGCTGCTGTTTTTCCTGGGTAATCAATGCTTAACATAAAGAAATGCATTGTAGTCTCCCAGCTCTGACCAAAGTATGATATATTCAGTGATTCAAAGATTTAGTTGCTATTTACCAGAACATACCGAAGTCTTTTCAGATTATAGATGCTAGACAGCCAGCCCTCAGAAAAAAAAAAAAAAAAATCTTACAGAGACACTGTAGTGTTAATAGTGAGTCTAATTTATATGAAAGCCAGGTAGCAGTTACGTGCCACGTAGACCAACAAAAGTATCCTGTGTACTACATGAATCAGTCAGATTTTTGTTATCCTAAAAAGAATGTTGAAATCAGTCATTTATTAGAGGATTTGGGGAAAAAATAAAGTTTTGAGAAAAAATGTAAAACCAAGCAATTGCTAAAAAGACCCCTTCTGAGAAAATATACATATTGATTTTCAGATAATCTGTAGTTCATGTTTTGTAAAAGCTGAAGTTAGGTAGAAAGTATTATAAACAATACTTTAAAATCTTCCTGCATTTAAAACATTCCCATATGTAAAACAGTGTTAAGAAAAGAGCTCAAAACCTTTTTACTCGGTATGTTTAAGTACTTAAAAATTCATATTGTTGTGGGTATTTGCCCATGCCTTTGTTGAGCGCGAGTATCTTTTTGCCCTATGTGAGAATTAATACCAGTGTATTGTATAAAGAAAATGAAGGTCACTCAGAGTGAAAGTGCACAGATGCTGCTGTAGAGCCATAGGATTAATTTATGCAGTCTGTACTTAACTGCATATTTTGTTGTTTTTTTTTTTAAACACATGTAACTAATAATCAGTGGTAAGTGGCTTTAGCACATAAAATCATATTCTTCGATGCTGGTCTTTTATTTCTGAAGCTGACAATAGAAAATTAGCTGTTCTCCAAACTTTTTTTATGGGATATGAAGACTTCTCTTATGTTGATTTTGTGAGTAAAACCATTACAACAAAAATAGAGGTGTAGTAAACTTCACAGTCAATTTGAAATAAGGGAATCAGGTGTAATCAGAGGTCATCATATTAATCTGTATTAGACTGAATATTAATCTGTATTAGTCTTCAAAGAAATCTAGGACACTAAGTGTATATTACTTCTTCAGATTTGCACCCCTAGTCCCTCTCTTGCAGTCCATCCACTCAAGAGCTGTGGGAAGAGAGGTTGCCAGTGAAGACTGAGATGAAACAGTTATTGAGTACTTCAGCCTTCTCCTCATCTGTCGTTACCAGCTCGCCAGTTTTGCTCATCATGGGGGTAGCTTTCTTTGACCTTCCTTTTCTGGCTGACATACCTATGGAAGCCATTCTTATTATTCATTGAATCTCTTGCCAAGTTTAGCTCCAGCTGCACCTTGGCCTTCCTGACCCCACCCCTACACAACTGGGCAGATCCCTGTACTCTTCCCAGGATACCTGTCCACACTTCCACCGCCTGTGGATTTCCTTCTTGCCCTTTATTTTGACCAACAGATCTTGACTCTACCATGTTGGTCTTCTGTGCCTGATTTCTTACATGGGGGATTGAGAACTCCTGCACGCTATGGAAAGTGTCCTTAGAGATTTGCCAGTTCTCTTCTGCTCCCTTGTCCCTGAGGGCAGTTTTCCAGGGGGTTCCATTGACTAACTCCTTGAAGAGCTGTAAGTTTGCTTTCCTAAAATTCAAGGCCCTCAGTTCACTCTTTGTCTGAGCCATATCCCTCAGGACTGTGAACTCCACCAGTGCATGATCATTGCAGCCCAGGCTGCCTCCAATCTTGACGTCATGGATTAGCTCACTTGTGTTGGTGACCATCAGGTCCAGTATCACACCACCTCTGGTAGAACTGAGTTAAAATTATCCAAACAGGAATAGTAAAGTAAAACTCGAACTTTACGCTTGGCTAGTGACCCGTATGACAACTTAAGGTTTCAGTATGGAACAGGTTGGGGTCCTGGGGCAATAAAAGAGAGCAGAATTTTGGTTTCTTTGAAAATAATAAAAATAAAGATAAAAGTAAAATCAAACCCATCATATTTCCAGATTATTTCAATCAGTGCCTCTGTAGTTTGTTCAAAAGTCTCATTACATTAAAATTTGACATCAAAGAAAAAAAAAAATAATAATAAATATGATCTAATACATATGAACTTGTAAGTACAGGGCTGTAAATAAGAAAAACCTTGAGTTTTCATTAAAATATACCACTCTAGGAGCTTCTATCTAGGAAACCACCAGTTTTCAATTAAATCAAAGCAGTTCACGACATTCTATCTATTCAGAACAATGAGAAGGGCTCTCACAGGAGATGGCCATTTACTCAGCCCAATTTATCATTTAAGAAATCATTCCTAATCCAATCCACACTCAAATTGTTGCTTCGTGAATCACATCATGCCTTAGCCCCCTTAGATGCTGGCAGAAAACCCTTTCCAGAAGTTGAACACATTTAATCACCTCACATCCTGTTCTCCCATTATCATCCTTTACACTGTGAAGGATAACAGTGTCAATCTGGATAAGGCAGAGGAGAAAGATGTGGTTTCTCACAGGAGGATAATGTAGGCAGTTGCCCATGCACTGTTCCAAAGAGAAATAATGAAGAGATTGTCTTCCAAGGAGACACCATAATTTTAGTGGAGCCATCGTCTTTCCAAGGGCACACAGATCATTGTCGAATATTCCATATTTCCCTACGTGTCCCCTGGCATGCATATGCATGGCAGTGGTAGAAGATTGATAACAGGTTATGGAAACAAAACAGGGATCCAAAATGTGACATTCACAGTCCTGCTTTGCCTTTGATCCTAAGAAAAACACATACCTGGTCTTCTCTATGCATAGTAATTCTGCATTTAAGGATCTTTTTCATAAAAATATATCAGTTCAAAGGACATTGATGTAATCATTTTCTAGGTAAGAAACAGAAGTAGAGACATTAAATGATTTACTATTAAAAGGGTAAGAGCAGAATATTCTAACTAATATAACTAAAATGTTCTGATTTTGTCATGTGTTTTTTTTTTTTTTTCTTTTCTTTTTTTTTTTTAGGACTGATGAATACATTACCATCAGCAACAAACTTCTCATTTTACCCATTTGTCTATTTTTTCTTGTAAACAAACACTTTATTTTAAATACAATTTCTTGAATGACAAGTTTTAACTATTGTCCTCAGTGTTACATAAACTATATTTCATATACTAAGAGGTTCAGTATAGGAAAGGTGTTCAGTTTAGTGACATCTGCACAGGTCTGCAGTTTAGTGACATCCACAGATGTCATCCTGGTTTGCTTTTGGTGTCTTTCTGCATTGTACAGCCCCAACATGACATGGAAGCTAGCACCCCTGCTACCCTGATCACAAGTCAGTTTGTCCATGTGCTCAAAATATCTGTGTAAACTATTTAAACTAATCCAGCTGATTTTGCCTGAAATTAATTATGGAGCACTCACAGGAACTGTGCATCTGGAAAATGCATTATCAGATGCCTACTTGATGCTATTGGAAATACTGGGGCAATTTAAGTTTTTTTTTTTTTTTTTTTGCCTAGTGAGGCTGCATACAGTGTCAGTTTACATTATACACAGAAGCTGCTGGAGATGTAAGAGTGATTATCTTCTTAAATACACTATTACCTAATTGCCCAAATATTCTATTAATTTGCAGGGTTAATGATTGCTATTCAAGATTTCCATTTTTGATGTAGAGTATGTATTTTCTTTGCTCATAGATTTACATTCTTTCCTATTGAAAGGATTCAGCCAGCAGAGAGTGAGACAGCTGGCTTGCTTCTGGTAATCCCTCTTGCAGGGTCAGCGAGGCTTTTGCACAAGAAGCCTGGTCACCTTGAAGACATTTCTACAGTTCAGGGTACCATTGTACTAGATCATGGGTACAGCCTGAGCATAGCCAACCTACATGGTCTGATAGCTTTTCTGAGGGACTGATGGCAGAAAATAATGTCCAAATGTGTTTGGGAAGCTGCCTGCATCTCCTGAGAAAGCAAGAACATAGTGGGAGTAGCAGTGGTAAGTCTTGACTTGTGGAGAAGCACAGAGTTCTCTAGCTATCCAAGCGCTGATATAGAAATGGAGGCAGTCTGGTTTCATTTCAAGCCTACTATTGTTCTGATGAAGTATGTTGTCTGCATTCTTTAACAACCACTAACAAATAATTTGCAGTATGAAAAAGAATTGGTTTTCCATTTCTATTTTTTTCCTCTAAGTATACCTTTAAAAAATACCTTCCCACTATTCTGGCAAGAAGGCAACAAAATGTTACACGGTTGGCCATCAGAGCACCTTCCTTGAAGTGCTTGTATTTTTGGGAATAAAACTCTACTCTGATGAAGCATTATGACATGGTAAAAATCACCTAACATGATAATAGAGTAAGAAAACTGTTTTAAAGATTCATTAGTATTCTGGCATGTTTCAACAAATCTCATTTAAGGAAGAATTCAGATTTTGCATTCATGAAAGAGGATCACTTATGAGCTAGAGAGAAGGTACTATCACTGTCTCAGAACATTACGTATGTGATCGACATATGCCCTCACTGAATGAAAGGAGTTATTTTGCTAGTAGAAAGTCCATTCTAGTGCCTGTTAAATTAGATTTTTCATTTGTGTAACTCAGTTGCCTGATCATTTGTAAATCTTTATTGTATAGCTACTTTTGCTCTTCCTGTTTAGTCTTTCCATGTATTAGAAGATGATATAACATTTCCAAGAGTGTAAAGCAAATTGTACACATGGCAGCACTTAACAGGATTTATCAAATGCTTCCTCACAGATATAAATTAAAAACAGTAGAGTATCTGTCCAACAAGACACTTATTTCAGCACTTAACCAAATACTTTCAGTGCAGGTTTACATAAAAATACCTAGTGTTTTCTCTCCAACTTGGACCACATGCAAAAAACAACCCCAAACTATTTTCATTCTCTGCATAAGTATTAAAACTAATAATAAACATTTTGAAATGGCAGCAACTGTGTGTGGCAATGAAATTGGATTATTATAGTTAGCTAATTCCATCAGACAGTAATAGAGATCTGACTACATTGTCACAAAAACTTTTCATTAGCAAATTTGACAGAAAAAAAATCCACTTCAGTTTTTGTCTCGGCAAGAATTCATGCTTTGACGGACCTTTTGTTATAGAATTTTATTAGCAGATTTTGCACATGAACAATGACAAAACAGGAGAAAAAAGAATGTCAAGTATTTTACACCATTCAAGTAATATTTAAATATGCAAAGATAGTTAAATGGAAGAAGTAGTAATTTTGTATTTTAGGAAGTAGATTCAATTGTCTCATATAATTTTCATGTTTTTTGCTAAGAATTTCTTATCATGTTTGACCTGATTAAACTGCCTGATTTATCTTCTTCCTGAATTAGGAAGAAATAACATTCCCTTCTCATAAAATAGTCAATACAATTTGTAACTTCAAAAAGCATCAGCCTAGAATAGTCTGTGATATGGGCAAAACGAGATATTGATGGATTTCCTAGATTTCCAATGCCATTTTATGCACCAGTTGCTCAGGATTATCAAAAACTTGCTTCCCCAGAGATTATGCAGTTTTCCATTATCTCTTCCTTGGCCTTCTAAGCCAAACCACACATGAACTATGTGCACCAACTCATGAACACAGTTACGAAGACCTACACACACAACTGTTTCTTAGCTACCAGTCATTTAGCAGAGAAAGGTTTGGCTCATTCCAGCTAAGGTCTGTTAAATTGATAAAGAAAAAGAAATTACTACCCAAACACTAGCACACAACACAAGTCAAATGCAAATGTGCAAACTTAACTTTTATGTTTAATTACATACTCAAACCTGTTTTCCTTTGTTTTGCAGTAATACTTAAGTTTGACTAATCTGGTTGCATATAGTGTGTATTCCCAACCATCAGCTTGAGATTTTTCTCTAAAAACTTAGTATATGGTCATAGTAAGTATCTATATTAAATTATAGTATTCTGTTAATTGCTACTGAGTGGAGTGGCACTTGTGTGAGGAGACATGGTACCTGTGACATTTTAAATTTATGCCAAGGACACCTCAGCACAGATAGCCATTTCTTTTATGTAAGTATAAAACCAGCACATTTAACATTATTTAAAGCAGGATAAAATCAAGTGCTTTCTTCTCCATACCTACCAGGTTGTACTGTGTTAATAATTTACACTTTAATCTGTACTAAAGACTCACTCTTCTGATGTTAGAAGGACATTATGAAGCTTTAGCTACTATTAACATTTTTCTATTTCAAATCAGTTAAAAAGTAAAGTACCTTGTGGGATTTATTGCTGTTGTTATACACACAGGAACTTCTGGAACTGAACCTACATGAATGCTTAGAATGAAAAAGCCTTGGAATAAGAGAAGTATCACAAAACTTCAAGACACTACAACACAGAGAAATGTAACATCCCACTTTCACTAGACTTCTCATTTTTCATGGCACGTGGATGATCTGTCTGTGAGGCAGGTCATACTGTGCTAGGTTGTGCTGGTTTTGGCTAGAATAGAGTTAATTTTCTTTATAGTAGCTGGTATGGGGCTGTGTTTTGGATTTGTACTGGAAACAGTGTTGATAACACAGGGGTGGTTTTCTTATTGATGAGCAGTGCTCACAGAAAGTCAAAGTCTTCTGTTTCTCACATCACCCCACCAACAAGAAGGCTGGGGGTGCACAAGAAGTTGTGAGGGGACACACCTGGGACAGCTGACCCCAACTGACCAAAGGGTTATTCCATACCGTATGATGTCATGCTCAGCATATAAAGCTGGGGGAAGAACAAGGAAAGAGGTGACACTTGGAGATATGATGCTTGTCTTCCCAAGTAACCACTAAGTGTGGCTTTCCTGGAGATGGCTGAACACCTGCCTGCAGATGGGAAGTGGTGAATTATTCCTTATTTTGCTTTGCCTGTGTGTGCAGCTTTTGCCTTCCCTATTAAACTGCCTTTATCTCAACCCACAAGTTTCTCACTTTTACTCTTCCAATTCTCTCCCCCATCTCACGAGGAGAGGAGTGAGTGAGCAGCTGTGTGGTGCTTAGTTGCCTCCTGGGATTAAACCATGATATAGGCATATAAGTAATTCTTGGTATTTTTCTCATAATTTTATATTCTTATTACATGAAAAGTCTATTGAGGACCAATAAAACACTGTTATTGGAAAAAGGAATTTCTACAACCTTATTTCCCAATCATTTTTCTTCTATTACCAACTTTCACATCGCTCTTTCCCATTTATATCCTCCCTCTTTTCTGCTTTGTTCTCGTTTCCTGTTTGTTGGCCCCTAACCTACAATGATCAGCTGAACTGTTGTGAAAATTCAAAATATTTGTAAAGACATGTTGAAAGGAAAACAGATGTTCATAACTTCACTCATAAACAGACAAACACAGTGCTCAAGATTGTTCCTCTATAATCTTTTCCTTTGAGGCATTTTCTATTGTTTACAAACTCCAGATCAATTATGAGGGTGAAATATCACAAACTCTCATGCAGACATTCACTAAAGACACAGTACATTCACTCAGACAAAATCCATCAAAATGTTTTCTTTCATGAAAACCCTGGAGAAACATACTGAAGATATCAAATGTGCAAGAAAATAACACTGAAGACCCAAACATGGTAAAAATCTTGTGGTGGAAATATTAATTACGAGATGTTATAAAATGCTTGTTTCTGTACCCTAGCCAAAATCCGGTTTGAGTTTTATGCTAGCTAAATACATTGGTTGCAAAAAATAAAAAAAAAAAAATTGTTTAGAAATACAGTCTAAAACATTAAAGAAACTGTGAACGGATTTTTCCCCCTACTCTCAAACTGAACACTGACATAGCTGCATATTATTGATAATAGTCCTCGGCCTTTGACAGATGCTTCAGAAGATGAAATACAGCCCTTCAGCTCAAAGTAAATAAACAGCACAAAACACAAAAAAACTGGGATTTTTTTATTTTCTTCCTTGAGATGAATTACATATGGATTACGCAACATTCTTGCTTTATCGAAATAAACCAAAAAAGCTAAAAATCATACTCTTACTGCTCATGTGCATTAGGAGACAATTTTTTAAAGATGTACCTTCATCAGTTTTGACAAAAGTGGAAGAAGTGACAATCCAAGTTCTTATATCATAGGGGGCTATCTTACACTTATGCAACCCAGTTTGTCTTGGCTCTTCCTGAGATAAGTGGAACCTCTTTATTTAGAAAGACACTTGTTATATAACTAGAAAATAATGGCTAGCTGAACTGAGAATTAGAAGTTTAGTACTTCCAGATTATATCTATATCTTGGCTGAGACTGAAGTTATATATACCTAGATTGTATTTTTTTTTATCATTTCTTTTCCTCTGCACTCACATATTTTCTTTCATTCAATAGAGAGCTAACAGATACCATAACTCCAAAATAAAGTCCTCAAAGTAGCTAAGACAAAACCACATACTCATTCTTTAAACTTGCTTGACACCTTATCTACCTTCTTCTCAGTCTGATTTGAAACCTTATACTAACTCCACATCATCATGTTTTTCCTGTGTCCTCTGTTTGAAGGAGGGAGATAAACATGGTTCCAAATTGCTCTAAATATTCTGCCAAGTGATTTTACTTAAGAAATTAAAACATTAGGAATCTTTACAGATACAGTTACAAGTAGTAGTCCTCATATAACACAAAAAAGCAAAGACAACACAGCAAAGGACCTGCAGACTAAGGAAAAGCCTAATTAACAGAACTAGTGAAACTACAGCTTAATTTTCACAAGCTTTCCCTTTACTCCCTCTACAATAATCGTGCTAGCTTACACGTGCGATGAGTTTGTCCTAGTACCACCTCAAATTCTGTGCAGCCGGAGGTTCATGGGGAACTCTCATCTACTTTACCTGGGGACCTAACAGAGCTGTACTAAGATGACCGATCTGGTGAGGGGAACCTATGCCTGTGGTACACAAGCAGACACTGCAGTTGAAGCAAATGGTAGAGACATCATTTACCAAAAGAATGACTAAATAATACAAAAGAGGTTAGGTGTTAGTTGCTTTATATCTCACAGCAATCTCCCTCAAAATTATTGCAATAAGCTCACTCACTCTGTGAAAACTTTATTAAATGTTACACACATACACATAAATTTATAAAACCTACAGAAAAATAGTTCAATACAACATTATTTAGTGAAGAGAACTCAGATCCATGAATTGTCAGAAATGAGAAGGAATTGGAGAAGGAGGAGGAAAAAGGGAATCATATCTTAACTGCCCTCCTTTTTTTATCTGTTAGACATATCTTCTCATGATAAAAAAATTTGAATGGACTTTTTCAGCAAAATTAGATTCCTAGAAAAAATAGAATAAAAGCAGGTAAGTAGGTAGGAATCAATCTTTTATGGATTGTGACAGCGGAGCTTGCTTACCTATTTTCCTTATGTTGTTTATTATCCAACATCTGAAGTATGGCCCTAGGGGAACAACACAGTAAAAATGAAAAAGGGAGTATTAATAAAACCTGGTCTAAGTAATCCTTTAGATTACAAAAATGATGGAAACAGACACAAAGATTTTTTTTTTTTTTTTTATGGAAGTAACTTCATTTTTTTGTCTTGAAATTCCACAGGAAAGTTTTCTACTGACCTCAGTGGGAATAGAAGCCATAAATCCATGATGACACTGTGATTTTAATCCTTTGATACTGCAAACATTGACATATGAGGACAAAAATAATAAAAAAAAGAAAATCCTATTAAATTATCCAGTTTCCCTGTATTTATAAATCTAACATGCTCATCATGAGTAGACACAAAAAATGTTTATAAGCTACTGTATTTTACTTAATGGCATAAGATTGCTTGTGAATAAAGTTCCGTAAGTTTAGCACAGTCTCTGGAGGTGGTTAGGTGCTTTAAAATGGTGGCTCTAGAACTCCTAAGATTGAAGAGTGAGCCACTTCAAGTAGGCAACAGGAAAACTGTGACTGTAAAGCTGTACCACCTTGTCTGATGGAGATTTTCTCTGAGGCCTAAGTAACTCTGACAAGGATCTGGTATCCTGTCCTGTAAGAGCTCTTCCAAAGAACTGTGGAAAGCTGTTTTCTAGGAAAACAGAATTACAGGAAGAAGCAGCCAATATATCTATGCTTAGTAGTTAGGATCCTCAAGCAGACATCTAATGTCTTTATTCAAGTGCAGCAATTCAAATCTCTGTTCCCCAAAACTGACTTCCTCACTAGGTAATTTAGCTTGTCCAAATTGAAATCACCTTCCATCTTTGTTTTTTAAAGTGATATAGAAAAAAAAAAATTTCCTTAAGCAGAGGAAGAGAAAGAATGAATGTATACATATGTAGGTATGTGCTTGTAGCATATCCCAGTGCTTGCCAGCCACTTTAAAAAAAAAGTGGATTTTTTTCCAGATAAAAGTGAATCTAAGATTTGCTTTTTCAATTACCGATCACAGAGATAAAAAAAAAAAAAAAAAAAAAAAAAAAAAAAAAAAGGTACCCATATCTTCGTTTAGTTCTGTTTAAAAAGAAAAAGCTGCAACTCACTGCCAGACTGGGTTTCTTAAGCCTCATCCTTGTCTGTTAGATCAAGATTCTCTAAAGACGTACATGAAAAATGCCTAGTTCCTGGATTCTGCATTAGACACAGATCAGAAGAAGAGCCGTCCGGAGTCCTGGCAGTCTTGGCTGTATGCATCAGACAAACTTGTTTCTTGAGAGCTTGAAAGTAAATTGTGACATTGCATAGTGAGACTGAAAAAAACTCCGGAAAGGATTGCATAAGTGTATTTTTGGTCTACAAGTGCCTCAGCTCTAGCAAAGACTTTCATTCTGCTCTTTTTACTTTCATTCTGTTTAGTAAACATCAAGTGTTTAAGAGTCTGATTTTTCTTCATTGTGCTCTCAGTCTTCATTATCCTGCAATCCTGTCTTACAGTGAGAGCATCTGAACTGACATGAGTCTTGCCAGATAATTCTTGAAAGGAAGTTTCATTTTAAATACAAAAAATATTTACTGTTCAGGATGGGTTTTATTCTGATAGTCTTCTCTGTGCTGAGAATATTAAAAAACCTCTTGTTATTTATTTATTTTTCTAAATAAATATTCATGCAATCTGCTTTCCTCAAACAGTGTTCCTGTGTATTTCAGATCTAATACTGAAGTGGGAAAGGAAAGGAAACACATCTCCTCCTCTCTGTTGAGTACATTCAGCACCTCCAGAATACTCCCATTTATTATTTTTTTTTTCCTTTTAAGACAAAACTACTATTTAATGATACAGTGCATTTTACAACTGTTCTTAATATTGTAGGAGTGGCTTGTGTTCCTAAGGTACTAAGGTTACCACAGTGGGCAAAATTGTGAGAATTTTCTGAAGTCTTGCTTATTCTACTGATTTCTGAACACTTGTTTTATTTATCTGTGTTTAACCTATATATGCCTGTCACAAACACATTGAAATGAACTGAAAAAACAGAGGTTAGTCTCTGCTTTTTAGAAGATTATAAGCCATAGTACTTTCTAAGTAATCTTCCTTTATTTTTAAGAATGTTACTTTTTGAACATTTAATACTTGGAATGGCATGGAGCTGTCAAGATTTGTATTGCTGAATTGTATGAAAAATAGGCTTGATAAAAGAACCACAAATTACTGTGAAGTTTAGTAAACTAGCTTCCCTGTACATATAATCCTGATTTTACGTCACTTTCACAAAATAAACTCAGAGTATTGTAGTAAAAACTACTGAATATTGCTTGGGATAACCTTATGCTGTGCAGTAAGCGGGTGATAAAACCATATGAAATTGTTGCACATTAAACCTCTTGGCTACAACGCACAATGATGTAGCCTTTAAGCTGTTATGACTGGTGGATAACTCCCAAAACTACCTCAAGGAATATAATAATATAATATAAGATAATACAATACGATATGATACGATACAATACAATACAATACCGACTACATGAATAAAAACATGAATCTTTTTTATACTACTGCAAGTGTTTTTCATAGATTAATTTTTTCCCTTTGCTGATTGGAATAATTTTTTTTTCTTTGAATTTTTTTACAGGAACTCATAGTCATTAATCAGAGACGGGCTAGTAATGATGTGTTAGTAGCAAGACTTCTTTCTTTGCTTCCAGCAATCCCTCAAGTATCATACTTTTAGAGATTTATGATTCGTTATACTTACGTTTCCTATAATAAGATACTTTACCAACATAAATGAATTAATAATATGCACATTTTACATTTTAGGCAGGGAGATCTGACAGAGTTCTCAGTTCTGCCACAGATGTCATGTGCCTTTTGACTTTGCATACACTTTACAGTGACTTTACGGTCACTTAGTACCTGTGCTACAAAAGAATGACTTTGAAGTTTCTTAAAATTAAGAGTATTGTATCTAGATTGGTTTTTAGATATGAAAAGAAGGAGAAACATGGTACAGTGAACTGCTCATGCATGGTTTCCTCCAGACAGTAATATTGCTTTTTTTGTTTTTGAATCAAAATTGTATCTGTTAAAGATACTTATAAGTCAACAGAAGGTATTTCTTAATAATTTTACTTCTACTACTGCAAACAACTTTAAAGAAGTTACCACCCCTAAAAAGGTTACCCAAATCCAAGCTTTACTACAAAAAACATGCAACTGTTCATCTGTAATTTATAGTAACTCTAAAATCACATTGCTTTTAGATACAATATCCTAGGAATGATACCCATGCATTCTGTGTCAAACTAAAATTTTTAATGTGATTTAATTAAGTTACCCTCACTTCATAGTCATAATACGAGGAAGAGTAAAGAATACTGAACCATTAACATGACTCAAAAAAGGAAAAAAAAGAAGTATTGTGCACATGGAGTTATCTGAGATATCCTCTCCATTCAATGAGATAGAGTGAACTTTTACAGCTGGAAGGTTAATATACTTTAATACAATAGCATTTTTAATAAATGAAAGTTATTTTCTAAAATCAGGTTTTAGTCTTAGTCTAAATATTACCTCCCCCATTTCTTTCATGCTACTTGACTTTAAAGGCAGAAAAAAGAGAGTTCCATTAAAAATATATATGCTCCAAAAGAGAACCCAATCAAAGCACATGACAGTATGTTAATTTTTCATTGGTATTCATATAGATAAATTGACTCTTCAATGTACTGTAACGTGACATCTTCAAATAAATGCTCATCAGGTTCTCAGAGCACCCTGTCTTCTTTCAATCCATTTGATTAATTCTTAACCATTTTGCTTTATGACATTCATTTTTAAAGAAAAAAAAAAAAAAAAAAGTTTCCTAGTACTATTACCCTTGGATGACAAAACAAGAATCTTAGATAAAATGCAGAGACGTGTCATAAAACCCCTCTACTCCCTTTGTCACAGAAAACAATATTCTATAAATATTTAAGTGTTTTGTTGCCTTTTCTTTTTTTTTTTTTTCCCCCTACTCTGTGACCTGGCTGAAAGAGATGGCTCACTGCTATGAGGTGTCTTATACAGCACTAGTGTCATATATGGAACAGGCACCTAGCTCTGTTCTTGTGATCAGTCAGGATCCTGGAAAGGTTTTATTGTGGCATGAGACCTGGAACCTGCATGTCCCGTTGGGAAGTATTCTAGTGATAAAGAGCTCCTGCGTCTCATTTTCTAAAGCTGTAAGACACATGAAGAACCACCCAAATCTGCCTCTACAGATCAGTTTTGCCTTTTACGGAATTTTGGATTAGTGACATAGTATAGGAATTAAAGGGGGTAGGGTGTGAGGAATAAATTAAATAATGGCATGAATCAGTTCATAATATAAACACCAATATATGTCAGCAATTTTGACAATGACCCATATGTCGGAGTGCTAATGTCAACATGTAAATCACTGAGCAGACCACACGGGTGCCAAACTTTATTTTATGTGTCACATGATCTATCTTTATAATATATGTATTATTTTATATCAACACTGCAGTTTATTGTTCAGGTCTGTAATTTTCATGTGGATACCATCATATAAGGGAAGTAGTCTGTAAAAATGTAATACAACACCTACACATTTCTTTTTTATAAAAATCAGAAAGACATGGTTTCTGGCAATTGCTAATACAAAGTCATAATTAACTAGTATATTACAATAATCTGACTCACTCTTTTGTGTTTAAAGAGCTCATTACATACGTAATGATCCTGTCAAACTGAAGCTCTTGGTTTCCTCTGAAGGGAATGGCAAGGATTAAGTTGCTGCATCTGATGTACATACCGGTACAGAGTAGATTTCAAATGATAAAACAGAAATCATTTAAAATGGAAGTTTGCAAAATTCCCTTTCCTACAGTATTCCAATAGTTTTAAAGGTCCATTTCTATTTGGTTAGCTCTTTTTATTGCTAAAAGCACATTTTTAAGAGAAAATAAATTAGTCTGAACTTCAGCCAAATCCTAACTGAACTAAAAGGAAGAAAAATTACAGTGCTTAAAATTCATGGTCCTTAAGCAGGCTTGGAACACAAAATGTAACCTTACATAAATTACCCAGGCTTTCAGAATGCTGTATTAGGTATTAGAAATCTGTTATGTTTTTTTATAGATCTGGGCTGCTTAAAGATTTTTATTTTTCTTTTTATTTCTATTGTTTTAGTAAACCAGGCCCACAGGATATTCAATTTTAACAGAAAGAGGCAGATGAGGTTATCAATCTCTATTCATTGGTAGTGTTAGTGCAATACATAATATAAAATATATGAATTCATAATGAATTTACAATCACACCTAGTTGTGCACTATTAGTATATAGTATTACAAACCAGGATGAAGTCAATATAAGCACTTTTGACATTCAAGGGAAAAGTAAAATTACTGTAAAGCCCAAAGTTCCTAATTTAATAGTCACAGGATCATTAGTCTGTTATGTTCAGTGCTGCACATGAACTTACACTGAAGTCCTTGAAAACTAGACAGACGTTTGCAGATTGTTGCAGTCTTGGTCTGAGTAGTGAGGGGCACAACACGTAGATACGTTATTTCTAGTCAGCACCCAAAATATCTTCTATTACAAGTAAATTATGGAAGTATAATTACATCAGTAAATATGCTATTTACTCATCTGTGCAACCCAACCATATGATCACCTGTCTCCTATCATCAATCACTATCATGATACCACTCCTGACATATTCATTCCTTACTTTATATCACAAATATACCATAAGTCTGTCTTTCTTTTATTTGTTTCCTTTGCATCTCTTGTCTGTGTTCCTGTAATCTATTTTCTGAGCTTCTATTATCCAGCTAAGTTATCAACATTATTGTCATTTTTTTCCCCATTTTACTGTGGATTCACTAATGGATTTCAGCTTCATTTAAATATTAGTCAAGCTACTGGTGCTTGGAATAGACATTACCAATATTTTTAACACAGGGACACAAACCTCTCCAGTGGGATTGATTTAGGATTCGTACAAAACATGATGTCAGATCATTGATAAGTTTTCCCTTTCAGAAAAGGAAACACAAATAGGCATTTTATCCACTGATTATAGTTTTGCCTTTTTTTTTCATTAAGTCGTGTTGGATTTTTTTGTACATCTTTCACCACAATGTCCACCCACTTGTCTTTTCCTAATGAAATATTTATGATGAAAACCTCATAATACAAGAAAAAATAATTTTGTAATGACTATGACTTGATATAGTCTCATTGAAGTATACATGGATTTTTTTATGTACTCCTACTTATTTTACTCTCCTATTTTATTGTTTCCTTACTTCACTGTCAAAATACAAACAGAATAATTGACTTAGTTATTATAGAGAATTTTATTATGGATGAGATGTATATCATAATGATTTGGTCCTAATTGTTTAACCTTCGCATTTAAAATTTCTACCTCTGTAGAGCTTAAATATATGATGCTATTTATCTAGTAAGTGTTTTATACATTAAATAAATAAATAAATAAATAAATAACCAAAGAGTATGTACTCGCCTTGCCACTGGGTAAAAAAAAAACAAAGCAAAAGCAAAACCCAGGCAATAAAATGCATTGAAAAATATTAATATATCAAGTAATGTAGCACAAAGGAATCCCTGTAGTAGGTCGTTGATCACATCACACCATAAATAACTTGCTACAAGGAACAGTAAGGAATATTAATCAGTGCAACCCAAATCACTAAAAACTATATAAAATGTCACTTTTGCATTTCACATATGGCTTGATATGTTAATTAAAAAAAAATCTTGTTCATAGCAATTTATTTTGATTATTTTTATATAATATATAT
>NW_008622075.1:0-14080 GCF_000691845.1 Merops nubicus
GAACGGGCACCGGCGATGCTGCGATAGCGCCCAGCCATCGCCTGTCGAGAACAATGTGCGAGCGGCGCTCGCTGCCTCCCTCGCGCCGGATTTGCCTCCTGAGAAGCTGAAGGTTGTCTCCTCCGTTAGGAAGCGTGCCGGGAAGAAGCCCCGCACTTTGGCCTAGGAAGGGGTTTATTTAGTCTGTGACCTTCTCATCGCCAGCTCCTAACGCTGGGGTGGTGGGTTGCTCAGGCTTCAAGTTCACGACCTGAATTCCTCTGCACCCCATGGATAATTTACAGCTCCGTGTGTTTGTTCCAAGCCATTCTTTATGTCCTGTTAAATATGT
The DNA here is from genome assembly GCF_000691845.1 of Merops nubicus. Taxonomy (NCBI): domain Eukaryota; kingdom Metazoa; phylum Chordata; class Aves; order Coraciiformes; family Meropidae; genus Merops; species Merops nubicus. The sequence goes on from NW_008622075.1 coordinate 332, forward strand.
AGACTGCAGAACTGCAAGTAACTGTTCCCTGAAAGCCTTGCCCAGTCCAAATTGTCCAGATGTGTAGGTCTGGCAAGCTGAATGCGGGTAGGAGAAAATTTTTTTCTTTCCTGAAGACTGCTCTTTGTTTCATGTTCAATTGCCCAGTTTAGTGTGAAGACAGCAGTCCTCCAAAGGTGTCTACATGGAAGGTGTTAAAGAGATTTAACCCAAGCTTTTTGGAAATGCAATCAGCAGTGCCCAAAAATGAGAATGAATGACTGGTGCGAATGCATTGCCTGTAGATGTGTGGATGGGAGGGGAGGCTCTACAAGGCACGTTTCTATTTGGAGGCGCTGGAATTTAGCACATGGAGGGGGGTCCTCAGTAAAAATAACGTTGCAGTGCTGCTTTTCAAAGGAGGCATAGTTCTACATTCATTTAAAAAATTATGTAACATATTAAAATATTTACTAGCTTATTAAATACTCCTACAGAATAAATAAAATATAGTAATCTTTTTGATAGTAAGCTTTGTAACCAGAGTATCAGTTACTGAATGTTAGCCTTCAAGAAATTTGATAACTGATAAGGAATTCAATGTTAGACACACATATAAAAGCAGCAATAACTGGAGATTATTTTTATCTATGGAATTTCTCCTGTGGATAGATGTTATGACACTAGTCTCTTCTGACAGAATAAACTAGAACTTAAGATAGTTATTAGCATTTGTCAGGCTGCTTCTCTATGCAGTGCTAATAAGTTTTATTTTTGGTGAGGTGTTTTGGAGGAAAAAAAAAAACAGCCAGCAAACACTGAAATACTGTAAATGAGCCATTGTAAAATAAATTCCAGTACAGTATCAGCAGATGATATGGCCAGAATTTTTAAGTAGAAAAGTTAAGCTTACATCTATGCTCTCATATTGAGGCAATGAAATAAAAGTGGATTTCCAGACAAGTTGAGCATTCAGGATGGGACTGCTTGTATTAGCTGTTCTCAGGTTTTACACTCCTTACCTTTATCTTATTTTCCTCACTCAGATTTGGAACAGGGAGTCAAGGAAACAGAATTAATGTTAATCTGTGTCCTGGTTCCATGTAAAAAGGGGTTCAGGGCAGGACCCATACAGAACAGAACTATGTACTCGCCTCTCCCCCCCCCCCGGACGGACGAGAGCAAAAATTGAAAAAAAAAAAAATGAAGTATATTGTTCAACAAGGAACAGAAAATGAAAAAGGGAGGTAAGGAAAATAATATATACAAAGATTAGGGGAATAATACAAAAAATAAAATATACAAAACCCTCAGCAATGATTGCAGGGTCCCACGGAGTGAAAGGAGAACTTTCCTCTCTGAGCTCCAAGGCAAGAGTGAAATAAGAAACCACTCCCTGCCTCTTATCAGAGTGTGTGTGGGAAGGGGAGGGAATACAATGGTTTCACCCCCACCCGGGGTCCTCCCAGTTGCTGGAAGGTCACGCCCCCATTCCAAGCCTCAAACCACAACAATCTGTGTTATAATATAAGCAAAATAGAAGTTTAAAGAAGAAATTAAAAGTCCAGACAATGAAATCAAAAGAATTACAGTAGAGTGAGGACCAACTATTCAAATATTAATCTTTGGTAGCACTGTCACAATAACTATGTTATTCTGTGGTTAATCATAAAAGAAAGGCCAGACTTCTCCAAGCCACCTGAACTGCATTGTTTGCTATAACAAGGAATTGGATAATCTTATAAAAGTACATGCAAAAATCCACTCTGGTACTACATGAACATTAACCTTCCCACACCGCTGTTAATGAACCTTGTACGTCTATAGTCAGCCAGGCAACTGCAAATGAACTTTAGTATAACCTCTTTACATCACTGACAGAAAAAAATATGGAGTTTATTCTTTGTATACATTAGTGATAATATATCCAGTATCCATCTAGCACCTTATTCAACAAGATTGTTTTAGTGTTCTTTAATGAGCTTCCTTTCTATGGCTCCTTGATGAACGCTAGTGATGGTAAGCTGGCAAAAATGTACCTTTCCAAGTGTGTTTGAAACACCAAAGTGTTTTTCATTTCAGTGTAATTTTACAGAATATTCTGTTTTAATTGGGTGTTATGCCCACATTAAACTCTTCTAAAAGGATTTCCCACTTTCTCAGATCTAATTCCTCTTAGGTAAAAAAGCTTGGGGAGAATTTCCAAAAGAAGATACAGTGTGGCTGTAAGATCTTGTGTAGTTGCTCAAATAAAAATGAAAAATGAAGGACTGAATTTATGGTCCAATCATGCAAGCCCCTCCACATATGTGATTACTTTTTTTACTCAGTAGAAATCCTGTGCATGGCTGACTTGTGGATTTGGCTCCTTCCTTCTACTGATGGCAGTGTGCGTGTTAATGAGCTACAAGAAAATTTTCACATCTAAGCCAGATATTAATAGAAATCACACAAGACACATGTGCCATTCATTGGAGAAGTAACTCGAATTGCTGGTCATAGCACAATTACTAGATCCACCTTGCAAGTTAAATCAGTCCCCATTTGAGTAACTTTCTGTAAGAGTGAGACAGCAGAGATGATTTCCTGCCAGGCTAATCTTTTTGTGCACTACAATGAAGAAATGGGACTTAGGCAGTCTGCAGTCTTGTCAATTTTGCCAGTTTTTTGTTTGTTTGTTTGGTTGGTTGTTTTTTTTTTGTTGTTGTTGTTGTTGTTCATTTGGGGATTGTGCTCTCTATTTGCTTCTCACCATTTGTTGACTCATTTCCACAGCGAGAACAAATTAAGCACATGTAGTTTTACTGAAACTGTTGATTTACAGCGACTCATTATTTGGAACTGGAACTGGTATGCAGTTCCATGTAATATGAGAATGAGATTTATTCAGAGGGAAACATGAACTAAAAGTTAAATGTAGGCATACAGGATGCATATGTTATTAACACTTTGTGAGCAAGTGGCAAAAAATGTAGCTTTTAAAGTAGTGATAAATTTGGACGTAAAATTACAAGAAGATTGGCCAATATTAGAAAAGCAACAGGGTACAGCAGTGAGTCCTTTAACAATACTTTAAAAAGGAAGTTGGATAAACTTATAAAAGCAACTATATGACATGACTGGTTGTGATGGCAGAGAACTAGATTTCTTAGCTAAGAAGATCCCTTCCAGTCTTGTGTCCTTACTGAGAGATGTCAACAAAAGCACAAAGGTAGAATAAGTCACTCTCATCTGGATTGTCTTTAATGTTTCTTCAATGTTTCTTTAATGTTTCTTCAATTCTACAATGGGCTATGACCACAAATTATCACAGTGCAGGAATCGGAGTATTTCATATCATGCAAAACATGTTCAGTGATGCTGCAGGTTAATCTTTCTCCAGCTTGCCTGCTACGGTTAAAATAATTAGGAAAATCAGGTGATTAGGAAAATTATTGCTTCTGATAATGCAGCAACATTTCTGCTGTAAAAGCAAAGTTATCTATCATAAAGCACTGGTAATGTGATCTATGTGCATCCATTGGGCCTTACTAGTTAAGGACTGCAGGGAATTGTAATTCAGAACAAGGTCTTTTCTTACATTAAAAACAAAATAGTGGACATATTTTAGGCATTATTGCCAGCAGTGCATCATTGGTTAGTAATATTATCATCATCAGTCTTACAGACGTTTTTTACCAGCCAATTATAACAGTCTATTTTTACAAGAGCTTGAGTTATGTCTGTCTTTGCATCTTGCGACTTGCTACTAATGCAGTTGCACCAGTGCTGACTACTGCTGTAATTCAGGGACAGTTTTGCTGTGCAGTCTCATTCTGAGGGAAAATATTGTCTCTGGATAAATAATTATTTCCTATTGTTTTATATAAAAAATAAAAAGCACACTTCAATATTCCTGTAATGGAACCTACCAGTTCATAACTCCCTTTTCTAATGCCAGCCGCACAACTAAAACGTAATTTGAAAACAGCTAAATACATTTGTATTTCAGCTGTGAAAGGAATTGTAATGAAATGGATTGTGGCTTTGAGTAACCTGTTTTTCAGGACATTTCTCATTGTCATAGAATTTGTCATATGATCTCATGGGAAGTCCAGACCATTTGGTATCCAGTCAGTAACCCACTTAGTCAAGGTATTCTTACATCTCAGCACCATAAGAAAGGGAAGAGAGAGGAGAAAAACAAATACAGGTGCCCAAATACAGAACAAATGCCCGTGGTTAGGGTATTCAAACACTGCTTTGATTCCTCTTTATCATTCTGAGCTTATGGCATCTAATGCATCTTTCAGAAAAAAATTTAAGTCAGAGTCCAGTTGGGGAAGATGAAGTTAAGAATAAAGGCAGAGGGTATGTGGATTTATTTTCTGCCTTTCATTCAGGCCTCCTAAGAGGAGGGATCTTTATGGTTTGAGGCTAGGAACAGTTTCTACCAGATTCAAATTTAAGGAAGATAAGTTTTTCTGTTTATTCTGTGTGGACCTTTCCTTGATAACCAATTTTGCTAGTCCATTTGTTTTTCAAATGTGTCCAGTTTTCATTTTTCCAGCAGCCGATTAAAAATGCAAAGGCTTATAGGGACAATTCCACCCTTTTGCCAGTGCTTGCATGCCCGTTCCTGCCCCTCTGCTGGACCTGCGTTAGGACACAGGGCAGTGCAATGAACTGGATACTGAATAGAAGCAGTTAAGAATAAGCCAGATTTTGTCAGGTCAGTGCTTCCCTACCTCAGTTACTTAGTTCAGTTCATGCAACAACAGGAATACCAGTTCTGGGATAAAAGAGGTGTTAGAGGTGGGGGACTGGAGGTAGAGTGAAAGGGGAGCCCAAAATCTTAAATCTAAAGGAACTCTGGAGTAGTTAGTAGTTTTCTCAGGGTGTAAGCACTTGAATAACAGTACGTGATAGCCCAATATCATAGTAGTGGTGTGTTTCTAACTATCCTAAAAAGAAGTTAGGGCAGTTATTTTCACCTTCTTGCTCTGAAGAAGCTTCAAAGCTCATGTCCAATGTACTGGGATTCAAACACGAAATTACCTCACATTTAGCAATATTTCCTTGTCAGAGGGTCAAATGGATGATCATTACCTTTAACTTGGCAGGAAAAGTGCAAGCTTGTCTTCTTTATCCTATTCATATTAACCACAAATAGTATGGCACCATCTAATTATAGAAATTTAGAGGCTATGTTCCAGGCAGCTACATTATGCCTAGAAAAAGTGGTTTATGCACCTGTTTCAAAAAATGTGTTTTCATTTCTTATCATATTAGTTCTGAATAAGATCATAGAGTCTGTTATGCCTCATAGCAAGCAGTGGGTCTGTCAAAAGAAAATTCTGGGAAAGTCATATGAATATCAGTGATAATATCAGATGGTTCTTCTATGTTAAGTGTGGTCTCTGAATCGTACATTGCCTGTCATTAATCTCAAAAAGCCGTATTATTCCTTCAAAGGTGATTGGGGTAGAAAGACTATACCATTTTAAATAAAAATGAACATTGATCAAGAAAGAGAGAACATGATTTGTTTTAATTCTTTTTACCAGGCTTATCAACATAAGCTAAAGCTAGCCCTTATAGGTCAAAGTATTTTTGGACAAGAAGTTTATAACAAGCTGAGAAAAGAGGGACATAAAGTTGTGGGAGTATTCACAGTGCCTGACAAGAATGGACAAGCAGATCCTTTGGGTAAGTGTAACCTTAATCCAAGTGTTAAAATTACAGGCATACATAAGCAGCTTGCCTTTTCATGAGAAGGTGACGTGTGTACAGGAATGATGTCCATATATTGCCTTTATTACACTGGATTCAGCACAAGAACTATGCTTTAACAAACACGAATGCCAGGAACAGTTTAACCTTGTCAGTTAGTATTTAAAAGTTGTTTCTAACCATACAGGGCTGTACATGAAGATATTTGAAAAATAAATTGATCTGGGTACCTTGTTTAAATGTACTTCCAAGAGGTCATCATCCTGAACTAGATCTGTATCTTAAAGCAAATAGCTGCTGAGCCTGCATGCAAGAACAAATGTCTGTCACCTGTTTCACTGTGCTGTCTGGCATGCTCAGGCATGGAGCCAAGACTGTTTTTCCCTGGCCTTCTGCCCTTTCTGACAAGTTTGCATGCAGCATTGTACCCACAGAGCCTATTTCTCTTCCACCTGGGCTGTGGAAAACCCGTTGAAAAAGTTGGCGGAGGCTTTGCTCTTCTTTTTTCCTTCCAAAAGGATTTTCTAGACTTCCTAAAGAAAGAGGTGTTACCTGAGAGGTATTCAGACTTTTACTCACAGAAGAGAACTCAGTGTGACAAAGAAGCTACTTTGGAATCATCTGAAATGGAACATCTTTTTTTTTTCTTCCACCCCTCCCCGCAAAAATAGTGAGTTTATATGATTAGCAAATAGAAGTGCCAGAATGGAATGTAGCTTTGTGGATAATACGAAACTAAAACTATATTCTATGAGCTGTCTCAGGTCTTTTTTTTCCTTTTGGTCGGGTCCTGACATGTTTTTAGAGGACTCTTATGGGGACTCAAACATGAATTTTGCTTACGTGGGCTATGGCACTCCCAAACTAGCATATAGTTCTCAAGTTTATTACATTCTGTAACTTTGCCTCATTAAAAGATTTAATCACACTTTGGAAGAATTAGAGGAGGTAACTACTAGTTTAGAGAAAGACAATTTCACTGTCCAGCTCTGGAAGCACCCTGTAACATTGGTTACATTATATAAACTGTTGTATAGTTGTTACACTAGCAGATGTAACTAACTAAATCTTCCACTGATTTCAATCTTATATTTATTTTAACTGAACCATAGACTTAGTTTATTGCCCTCCTGATGAATTAAAAAGAATTTACAAGATACTTTGTTGCTTTTACTTCCAGATGACTCAAAGAGCTTAAGTCTCAAGTGAAATCTGCTAATATTTCTGTATCCTCAAAAAGATGCAAATTTTCTTTCTAAAAGCAATTGCAGTACACACTAACTTCCATGGAATGATATTTAAGAATTTATATAAAACCTAACTAATAGGCTAAAAATGCTTCAGATCAAACTCAAGATCTAATTTCAGAAGTGAAAAAGGGAAAGAAAAATACAAAAAATGTGTTCATATTTAGAAATATAAATAAAATTAGGTGAATTTTTGGTACCTCTTCTTGTTTTCCTTTTTCTTCCTGTTACGCATGGAACTCAAGAGATGCAGAGCTGACTCTACTGTCCTACTCTCTGTGATGAGTTATTAAGCAGATGGACAACGGAATTTATCAAACACCTAAAAATTTTCTCTCTTGTTTTTTTTTTCTCACTTTTCTTGAGCCTAACTTTGGGCGTAGCTGTGTGTCTCACAGATAAATGAAAGCATATCCAGAAAGCATCAGTAAACAGAATTTGGAAGAAATTACTGGAGGTCACCATCTATAGTTATTTGCACCACATAGCACAATGCTGCTGCTGAGAGTGAATCTTAGGTGTACATAGTCATATTCACATACAAATTGCTGAAGTGGAAAATTAAGTTCTGCTAAACCAAACAAGTTGCAGGCAAATGTAGTGACCAGACAAGAAATAAAGCGTCACTGTTAATTAGTAACATTCACCATTCTTTTCATCTTTCATTGGTACTTATTGGCCAAATCATAAGACAGAACTTGAACTGAGAATGACATAAGCTGCAGGAATGAGTATCAAAGACAGAACTAATACAATATATCCAAGCACAAAGGTTTCTAAACAGCATACAGAACAGTACAAAGGGCACTCTGTAATCATATACTTCATGATATGCTTGAGCCGTCATGTAATAGCTCTCTGATTTCAGTTTGTATTTTTGACACAAAATATGAATTTTTAAAAAAAATATTGTTCTTGTCCTTCAGCACTGGCAGCGGAGAAGGATGGCACTCCTGTTTTTAAGTTCCCCAGATGGAGAGCTCAAGGCAAGCCTATCCAGGAAGTAGTTGCAGCCTACAAATCAGTTGGAGCAGACCTAAATGTCCTTCCATTCTGTACACAGTTCATCCCCATGGATGTTATTGACTGCCCAAAACATGGCTCAATTATTTACCATCCATCCCTCCTACCACGCCACCGAGGAGCTTCTGCAATCAACTGGTGAGTTTTGTGCATGTAAGTACATGTATGTCACATTAGGATGTTGGTCTGTACCCATTACTTGTGTAAATGTTGGCATGGTTCTGTTGATTTGCATCTGCTCTGAAGGAACTTCTCTGAGGCAGCTGAGTATTTAGTTCATGAACTGCACTTCATACTTAAGATTTATTATGATTTCTAATGCAAGTGCAGCTGTTATTCTGGGAAGATCAGTGAAGTGGTCTGTACATTCATATATTTTACTCACATGGGCAAATCAACAGTCTGGAATTTTCAATAGGCAGGACATTGCCCTCATAGCTTGTTGCCCGTATATACTACATAACTATCACATCAGGGCTTGTTGCAGAACCTAAGATTTCACAGAAGGGAAGGAAGAAAAGGATTCATAAGAATAAAATCTTTTATTTCTGTCCTCCTGAGCAATGCACAAGGCTAGGTTCAAAATATTACTGTGAAAGAACTACATTGCAATAATTACCACAGTAGACTCAGATCTAGCATTTTTCTGACAACAGAGATGCCGTTATCACGGCGTTTAAATTCAATAAATTGTCTAAATATGAAAAAACAATTTAAAAGAACCTTACAGGCAGCATGATGATTATCTGAAGATGCAGTGTTGTAGATTTAAAGCAAAAGCTTAATTTTTTTGTTTCATTATTTTTAATCCTTAATGGAAAAAGTGCTAAGCTGAAGTACTTAAACAGAGGAGTAAAGGAGACATAAGAAAATCCTTCAAAAAGTGGCAATTGTGTCCAAGTGAGTAAAGTACAAAGAGCATAAACTCTGGCCAAACAGGTGAAAAAAGAGAGTAAGGCAGTCCAGGAAAGGAAGAAACCCCCACCTTTTAAAGACATAAAATTTAGTAATTATAATTCTCCCAAGGTGGGAGGTATGTAGGGTGATATAGAGGTTTCATTTTAAAAAGGTGCTTATCAAAGAGAACACTAAAGTAAGAAATCTGTACTGGTATTCAGGATGGAGGAGCTGAAGATGTTACTAACATACAGCCCTTCTTTGTGTAGAATTAGACAGAACAATTCTCTTGAGCGGCACTGTAAGTAGGAGTTTTAGATGAACTGATGGACAAACTGAAGTGGACTTCCAAGCAAAGTTTCTGCAGGTTTGAGACAGCCTACAGCATTTCTTTTCCTTCAGAATGTGTTGGGGCAGGAGACTGGAAAACAGCAAGAGCAATACCAGTTTTAAGAGGGCTGAAAGGGAAAGCCAGGAAACTTTAGACCAGCCACTCTGATTTTAATCTGTAATAAAGAATACACTTGCTACACAAGTGGGTAGATGTGATAATGTGAAAATGAGATTAAGAAAATGAGAGGTCAAATTCAAAGTTAAAAACATACATAAAATAATCCACATAAGGGGGAAAAAACCTCCAAACTTATATGTAAACAGTAATAAAATGTAAGTCAATTGTTGTTACTCAGAAAAGAGACCATGGAAGGATCTTAAATACTGTCTGCATCTCAGAACATGAAGGAACTAGAAATGCTTCCAAAAAGGATAAGAAAAGTGGTCAAAGGACCTTCCACATGGTGTGAGAAAAAATCTAAGAGTCTTCAGCCTGGAAAAGAGGTCATTGGGAAGGAAATCTGCTAACAGTGTACTAAGCCGTGAAAGACATGGGAAGGTGAATAAGGAATGATTGCTCATTCTTAATCAAAAGTTAGGGAGCAGCCAGAAAAGATATCAGGTGGTAGGATTTGAACAAATAAAAGAAGTATTTTTACTCCATGCAGTATGTTATTAAAATGTGGAACTGCACACCTAGAGAGCTCTAGAAGGACATTTTTGTGGAGAAAAAAAATAGCAAGATCTAATCCACAGGAAGATGCAGATATAAACTGTTTCAGGAAGTTCCTGATGTGAAGGCTTCCAGAAACAGGAATGTGCACCAATAGTGTATCACTAAGTTTTGCTTTTATTTGCATTTTCCTCCGTAAGCATCTGCTCCTGCCCTTCTCAGGTAAAAGCCTAAGACATTTAAACTAAGCTAGGATTTGGCCTTGACTGACCATTCGTGTTTCACCCTCACACCTCTCACTCTCATCACAACTTCTTTCATGTGTTGCGGCTACAGCCCTGATGTTGATCAAACCCCCTCCCCCACAGTGTGACCAAGAAAGCCTGTGGGAATTAGGCCTGGCTAAAGGGACACCAGGCACAAACAAGGGCCCCAGGCATCCAAGGGTTTCTCCATCCTTTATAGCCTCTTCCAGCTTTTGCCATCTTGTTATCTATCAGCAGCTGTCTGCAGATGGAGCTGGTGGACAGAGGAAGTGGCACAGGGTAGTTCTCGTCCTGTCATCTCTTCAGCATCAGGAACAATTGCCCACTATACCTTCTTCTTCAGTGCTGAGGACATCTGTTGCTCACCAGGGTGCTCTTTTGGAATTTGTACATAATTTAGCACAGAAGAAAAGCTCCTTAAATGTGTGAAAGATCTGGTGTTGGCTAGCCAAACTTCTGTAATCTTTCAATTTTGTTATACCCGCAAACTTCCCCAGTTGTCTTTGCAGTTCGTCCCTTGTTCCACACAAATGTATGTTCTACTCCTTTTAATAATGTAGTATTCAGTGCTTACAATTAATAATGAATTTTCATGTATATAAGGTCTCACCTATTCCTGTTACAAGATGTACTGCCAGAGGAATACTTACATGAGTCCTGTGTCCAGCTCTGGAGTCCCCAACACAAGAAGGATGTGGACCTATTGGAGTGTGTTCAGAGGAGAGACACAAAAATGATTAAAGGGCTGGAGCAGCTCTCCTGTGAGGACAGGCTGAGGGAGTTGGGGTTGTTCAGCCTGGAGAAGAGGAGGCTCCGGGGAGACCTTCCAGTACGTGTGAGGGGCCTACAAGAAAGCAGGGGAGGGTCTATTCACAAGGGTTTGTAGTGACAGGACGAGGGGTGATGGCTTTAAGCTAGAAAAGGGGAGATCTAGGTTAGACATTAGGAAAAAGTTCTTCAGTATGAGGGTGATAGACCACTGGAATGGGTTTCCCTGAGAGGTGATGGAGGCCACATCCCTGGAGACATTCAAGGTCAGGCTTGATGAGGCTCTGAGTAGCCTGATCTAGTTGATGTCCCTGCTTATAGCAGGGAGTTGGACTAGATGACCTTTGGAGATCCCCTCCAACCCAAACATTCTATGCTTCTATGACTCTATGATTATATATATATCTTAGTGAAAACTGCACTGGTGTTTGCATTCAGACAAATGGTTAAAAGCATGCAGGAAAAATGCATCTCTCCGTTTCTGGCTGCTCCCTAAACATACATCCCATTGATTTTCCACCATTCTGAGGCACAAGCAGCTCCAGAGGAGAACTGGGAAATCTAAGTGGCTGAAGTTCAGATTCAGAGACAGATCCTGAGTTGATGTAGATTGGCATAGGTCTAGTGTAAGCAGTGCTATGTTCATGCACAGCAGCTGAGAATCTGGCGGGATACAAATTCCTCTAATAACTTTTCCTCAAATAGTTGCCTATCTATCATTTTCCACTCTGAGTTTAGCTCTTTTTCAGCTGTGCAACAGCTGTACTTCCTTTGCTGGCCTATAGATAAGTTGTGAGGCTTAGCTAATTACAGTAAACAACCATGAATTATTAGGGTAATATACTGTCTAGATGTTTCCATCTTTCAAATTATGTCATAACTATTGCACACCTTTTGGTCTGTGTGTCTTACAGCTAATAACACTTTAAAAATAATTGTCACAATGAACTGTGTGATAGACACTCTGGATTCAGTTGCAGGATTTCTTATGTCACTTTCTGAAAATCACACATAAACAGTATCAAGACTGTGGATTCCTGACTATGAGATGAGCATTGAAACTGGTATTAAAGATGGGTAGGATGTTCTTCTCTACATACCTAAAATAAATGAACATATAAGAGATGGGTTGATACCCGTGACTACTTCCACACTGTTTGTATTTACTGTAAAGCTTTTTTTTTTTTTTTATGTCCAGGACTTTAATTCAAGGAGATAAGAAAGCAGGATTTACTATTTTTTGGGCTGATGATGGTTTGGACACTGGACCAATACTTCTGCAGCGAGAATGTGATGTTGGCCAAAATGATACTGTGGATGACCTGTATAACCGGTTTCTCTTCCCAGAAGGAATAAAGGCTATGGTATGTTTAGCTGTACTAAATATCAACACTTTAGGAGGAAACGAAAAGCATCAGCTGGAGTTTGGAAGTAAAGGACATATAGAGAAGCTGCATGCATATGGCAAGACAAAGTTTGTGGTGCTCAGCCAGATCCCAGACTCCAGTGGAACTGTCCTGCTTCATGACAGCTGAGGAGGTGGCCCCAGAATATTTGTTGCTGTCAGTGGGTAGAGGATATCCTGTTTCCACAGAAGGCAAGAAGTCAAATTTATCTGGAATGTGGCTCTTTCCACAGCTTTCTTGAATGTTTTACAAGGTGAAATTCAAGGCTTAGAGAGAACCAAAAATTAGGCATAAGCCTGAAAAAAAAAGAGGGGGATGGTGTTTTATGGTCAGAGCCCTAGTAGATTTGCTTTGGACTTTGTGTGATTGTCCTTTATTTGTATTGTTTTAAAATGAAGTAAAGAAAGTGCATAAAAAATACTCAGTATGGATCATTAGAGATTTTTTTTTCTCTCTCAATTTAAATGCAGAGAAATAACTTTTTGCAGAAGGAGAAAGGAAAGAGTAGAATGCAATCCTACAGAGCCATATACTGGTCCTACAGAATTTAGGCAGCTGCTATATATTTGTTGACTAGGTACTCCCATCAAATTTCTGAGGCTTTTTTTTTTTTTTGTCAGAGAAGTTTAAGCACATATGGTTGTTAATCAGTGCAGTGTTGGTCCGCTAGATTTTGGAAATCCTAGGTTTTAAAAACCAGTTCCCCTTGTAGCAGAAAGTCTTTTACTCTCATTCACAAGTATGACTGAGGGAAAATGGTGAACCAGGCTCACATTAAATGTGTTACTTTTTCACTTAGGTGGAAGCTGTACATCTAATTGCTGATGGTAAGGCCCCTCGTATACCTCAGCCTAAAGAAGGGGCAACATATGAAGGGATCCAGAAAAAGGAAAATGCAGAGGTAGTGTTAAATAACACTGTGTTTTGTGCGTATTGCTAGAAACATTGTTATTAACTCAGGTTACAACAGTAATCATGTGAAGTTAAGATTAATTTTAACTCAGTTGTTTCCCCACCTCTTATTCCTAGTATGACTCCAAGGATGCGTGTAATGGAACCTCAGGTTAAGTTTCATCTCCTTTTTGGCAGTCACATGTATTTAGAAGCTTGGTGTCCTACTTGGGATCATCCACACATAGCTAGATGGCAGCTGCACCTTCAGTGGATTCTTAATATGTTACCATAATTTAAATACAGCATTGAATGAAGATAGCTGTCTTTGTTTACCAACAGTCCATACTAAATTCTGTACCACAAATAGGTTTGATGTTAAGAAAAGCAAGTGCTGGCACCTTTCCTGTTGGTGCCAGGTGAGAAAAAATAGGTCACATAAACAACAGAGAAAAAATAGTTAAACTGTTAATATAAATATTTAAACTATTAATAGAATATGATAATATAATATCATATCACATCACATTTAAACTATTAATATAAAATATTTA
>NW_008622076.1:0-3357 GCF_000691845.1 Merops nubicus
ACTCAGTGCCACTGGCCATGTCCCCACTCTGCAAATGCTTTCCTCTGTGTTCTCATGTTGGGGTTTTTTTGTTTGTTTGTCTGTGGGTTCTTTGTTGTTGTTGTTTGGTTGTGTTTTTTTTTTTTTTTTTAAGCACACTTAAGCGGTTTGGAGTAGATTAAATAAAAAATCAAATATTCACCAGCAAAAAAAAATCGAAGTTAAAAGTTTTATTTGAAACATACTGGAAATCTGAGATTTTGTTAGCAGAAAACACTTGCATCTGTCTGATTATACCTGCAGGATTTTTCTCTCTCTGGTGGGCAGTGCAGGCAGAGGAGGTGCTGCAGCTGCAGCAGGACCAGGGGCCATCCTCGTTACCACGGCCTTTGCTTACCTGCTAGTGCAGCTTAAGCAGAAGAGTAAAGGAAGTCACTTTGCTGCTTTGTTTTCTTTCTTTTCCTCAAGAATTATTTAATTTACTGTTCCTACAGTTGAAAAACTTCAGGGGAGTTAATGGTATTGCAGGATTTATTTTCCTCCATTGTGAAAACTTTCTTTTTAAGGGATGGGTAATATTTGGAATCAGAGAATTTCCTTCTCTGGGAGCAAGGCTTGTACATGTGCATGTATCTCCTGTAAGGCTTTCAAAAGGTACTGCCTGTGCAAACTGCAAGGGGCACATGAAAGGGTTTTAAAGTTACCAGCTGAGGAGCATGGTTGGAGGGGCAGCAGCACGCACCAGGAGATGGAGGTAACTGTAGGTGAACCACTACCTGATCTTGGGCTGAAACTGCCCCTCTCTCTCTAGGCAGAGCAGATGGGAGCCCTTGGGAGTGTCTCTCTTTGCCTTTAAGCCCTGCTTCATCCAAAGTACTGTTTGTTTGTTGGGGTTTTGTTTGTTTGTTTGTTCGTTTTCTTGGTCAGCTCAGTGAAAACTTCACAATTTTGTTCTGAGTGTGTTTAAGCAGTGGGTGATGGTGGAGGGGGGTGAACTGGCAATTGCCAGAGACCATCCTGAGGCAGGGGGAACAACTCCCCAAGCGTAAGGAGGGAGGAGATACTGGTACAGGGGCTGCTGCTCAGCCCATTTGGATGGTGAACAAGAAAGGCACTTTTCCAATACCTGAGGAACGATCAATGCCCACTGAGGAGGCAGAAGGCAGGGTCTGCACTGCTGGGAGACTCCTTACTTCAAACCATGTGCCTCAAGCATTCAGACAGCACATTAACATCACCAGCCCAGCCTGGTGACTTCCATCACCTTTCACCTTCTCACCTAGAGCCACATTCTTGGGGCTTTTGCCCTTTCTGCTGCAATAAGGTTATCACTGAAAGTGTCTGTATTTTGGCAGAGGAATGATGCTTGACACTTCACATGGGGAATAAAAAAGGAGACGGAGAATATAAAATACAAGGTAACTGCAAAGACATAAAAACTGAATTAAGTTTTTCTATAGTACTTGTATTTGTCTTAATAACAGCTTTGGCTTGCCTCTGACATTGCCTGCTGTCTTAACTGAGCATATAAAATGCATGTGTTAACTAGGTAAACAAAATGGCTTTTCAATATTGTCTTTATATTGATACGAAAACAAAGCTGTGTACAGGCAGTATTGACGTGAGAGGACATTTTACTCATTCATGGCTGGATCACACCATTGTGCTAATCACGTGTATTAGACTTCAGATAGCAGTGACCCTAATAACTCTATCTGCCCTTTTAAATTAAAAAAAAAAAAAAAAATGTGATGGAAAAGACCATTTAACAACCAGGTCTTACATGATGAGCACAAGTTGTCTGTGACTTGCTCCGTAATGTTTATTTATATCGTGTCTCTCTACCATGATATTTTAGATATTATATAGAAACAAGGTGCTAACTAAAATCTGGTGTGGTTTTAAAGCCATGTGATAGAGAACTGGGTCACTTATGGCAATAACACGCCTGAGGTCTTTATCCAGAGGTGGGGATGCTAACCCTGCAGCATGGGCAGCCCTCAGCCCAGGGGTTACAGCCTGGGGGAAGGGGTTCCTCAGTGCCTCTGACCTCCCCTCACCCAGACGGTGGCTCCAGCAGGGTCAGCCCAAGGATCTGCTCCTCTGCTGCCTCTGCATGGGGACCTGTGGCTGGGAATGCCCAGGGGGGTGGGAGCTTCATCCAGCGTGGGTGACAGCAGAGACCTCCTCCCTGCTTCGGTGCGTGCCCTGGCCCTGGTATTGAACAGCACCGCAAAGTCTTCTAGGAGGAAATGCTGAGAAAATCCAGCATTTTGGGAATACCCCAAGTCAGGCCATTGTTTTTTTTCCTGAGGATTTTCTGGTTGGATATTTGATGACTTTGTTTGTTTTGCCGTTTGGTGGTTCAGGGCAGAGGTTGGATAGTGGTGCTGCACTGTCTTCAAGGGTTCCAAGAAATCCACATTCCTCCAATGATGGCAACACTGTGTCCTAGCAGCACTGCTGGAAATCTCTAATACCTCTTATGCTGCATCACAGGTGGGTTTTAGATTTATACAAAGCAGATCTGTTCAAGGAGAATGCACTGCTGGTACCGGCACTTCATCTGTTTTCATATTGTTAATTTTGACACAATTTTTAACCAAAAACCTAGAGAACATTGCCAGTGACGAGCTAGCAATAAAGGAGAGCTCCCCAGGTCCCCTGTGCTTGCCGTTCTGCTCTCCCACAGGCCTAGGTGCCAGACACAAAGCAGACAAGTAAGTCACCCGAGGTACCAAACTAGCCCAAACTCTCCTGGGTCAGCTGCATTCGAGATGGAGCAGCTCCACAGTAAAATTGTGAAGGCAATCAAGAGAAAAGGAGGGGAGGGAATTGAGTATTGTTGTTCTTAGTGGCTATAGAATATTATCAGTAAATAAAAATTTTAAATTAGATTACTACCAAAGATTACTACACAATAATTGGCCAAGAAGCCACATAAGATACAGAAATCTAGTTTTTACTTTTTTTGAAGCTGAAAATACTTTTAACAAAACTTCTATTGATGCATCTTCTCTCTCCTTTTATATTGCAGGAGCACAGATTATTCTATCTATTAAGTCTTAATGCCAGATACAAATGCAAATACCACTTGGGTCACTGTTCTGTAGGAGTTCGTTGTGCAGCACTGTTTTGGGGAAGACCAGGAAGCCTCCAGGATATAATGTACTGCAGCAGCAAAACATCCCTATCCCTTCCTTGGCCCACCTGAGTTTGAAGTACAAACTCCTGTTAACACAGCCCTGCAGACAGCTGGGTGTAATTCAGCCCACAGCTTGTGCCACTGTAATTCACAAAGATCAATTGACAGCACGGAAGCCTACAGCTAACCAAGTTCAGGTGATGGCTTCCTGGGGGGGGGGGGGGAAAAAAAAC
>NW_008622076.1:3388-26468 GCF_000691845.1 Merops nubicus
GGCCTAAAACAAATCAAAAGATAATGCTGTGCTGCAGAACCATGTCAGGCGCCTTCTGTCTGCGGGAATCTAATACAGCTAATAAGCAGCTAACACAGCCGCCTGATTTGGCAGGAATTATTACCTGCTGAATAACTTAATAGATTTCTAGTCCCTGTGTGTATAATTTCCACTAGTCCCCAAAGAAAAGCTGTATAATGTTTGCCACAGTCATTTGTAGAACTGTGATGCACCACAGGTGTACTTTGAACTTCATAAACCGCACTGGATTACGTCCCATTGCGCCTCTTGTGGGGCTGTAATTACTGGCAGCTCTCTGGGGCAGTGGCTGCTGCCTGTGATGTGATTTTCCAAAGCAGGACCTTAACCTGCTTGGCCTCTCTTTGTCCCTGCAGTATTCACGTTGATTAGTTGTAATGCATGGTCATTGTTAAATCTGCCCAAATAACTCCTGGACAGCTTTGAAATATGTTTAGTGTTTTCATTCAGAGTTTTTTATGAGTGCTATGCTTTTAAATAGAGCAGGATCTTGAAAAATGGTCTTGAAGAGATGTGGGCTTTTTTCAATAGCTTTTAAAAATAATATATTTAAATAAACAACACGGTCACAGGCTTAATCATGTAGGTAGCCTACCTTATAGGAAAATAATTCACTATTTCAGATTCGTGTTCAAGAGGAAGAAATAAATTCTAGCAGTTCACAGAAATAATAAATTAGATTCTGACAGGATGCCGTATACATCCACCCCTGTATTAAAGGAAGAATGGTGTGATGTGGGTGTGAAATGAAAAGAAGGACCCAGTCATTGAACAAGGAGAGGTCCTGCTCACATTCATTAATCAAGATTATAGCAGCAGCCAAATATTTGATTAAAAGCTTGTATTAAAATAAACACTGAAGAAAATAAGCCTGCATGAGTCTTCACCTGGGAACACCATTACCCAGAAACTGCAGCATGCAAAGCAGGTGAGGACTCTTTCAAGTGCCCACCTAAGGGACAAGTTAAAATTAATGGCACAGGGGGAAAGCTCTTTAAAGGTCAGCCAGAATTAGACGCGGGGGCTTGCGATTGAGAGCAGGCACTTAGCACAGGGCTGCCTGTTGTGGTTTTGCTTTTGACAAAGGTGTTTTGGTTACAGTAGCACTCTGAGCACCTGGCAGTGCTCTTTGAGGAGCTGGAGGAGCTCTCCACCCACCTAGGGAATCTCCCTGGGCCTCGGTTGGCGTTGCCGCTGTTCACCCCTGGCTACGTGAGGTCACGCTGGGACAGACTGGCTCCTGCAGCACCCCGACGTGGGGAGTGTGTGCTCTGGAGGGGATGCAGTGGGAGGGCTTTGTCTGCTCCGTGATCACCTCTGCAGTGGGGCTGGGCCATCAGGGTGCCCTGTGCCAGCTCTGTGCGGCCGAGCGAGAGAAACAGGGAATAATTCATTTGACCCTAAGGGACCCATCTTACACCACACCTGCCAAGCCACGGTAAGGGAGGGTGAGGGGCTGGGTTTGTGAGGGTACCTTGGCTGCAGCCTGCTGAGGGCTGATGATGGCACGTATGAATCCTACATCTTGCATCTGACTGCTCCGGCCAGGCTGTGATCCCTGTGACACCAGGCTGCTCCAGGGTACCACCAGGAACAGCCAAAACTGTGCTTGTGCAAAACAGATACTGCCTGTGTCCTGGGGATATTGCTTGTGAAGCATCTCCTTAAAAATATACAAGAAGTAGTCCTGAAAAATACACCAGAAGTACTCCTGAAAAATACTGCCTTGAAAAAACAAACAAGCAAAAACTGTGATGCTCTAAGGGCGGAAATGAGTAAAATCAAAGAGCTGTAAAGGGTCTTTTAAAGCTCCATTTTCATTACATTGCTACCATCATTGCTACATCTAGCTTAAAGAAAAAAAAAAAAAGCCATGTCCAAAGGTTTTTGCAAGTAGGAAATGGAATGAAAATCCAAACAGCCATTAACAGTGAGTACAGTCACTATTTCTTGTGAGGAAAAGCATGTTTTCTTGCTATGGACAAAAACTAGAAATTGCCTAAAAAGATATCATTTCTGTGAGGATCTTTCATGCCAAAGATTTACCATAACTGCAGGAAAGGGCTAACAGGAATGTTTTCAGTGGGAAACAGCCAGAGCAGCATTGCTTTGGGAGGGCAGGGGGTTTGCTCTGCAGCAGCCCAGATGAGGTGGATGGGTTGTGGCTGCAGCCGTGCCCAGGTGCCAACATCCACGGGGAGACAGCTTGCACTGGTCCAACATGGGTGAATGATGCTCCCATCCTGCCTCTTGGAAGATGCAGGACCTCACAGACAAATTCATCTGGCTGTCAGGGAGGTTTTCCTGCTCCTCCAGCTGGCTATTTTGCATTCCCTCCACATACAGCGATATTGAAACCTGCTGGCATTTCTTTGGATACTCCCATTTCACAAAATCTTCAAGCATGTAGCTGTCATGTCTCCTGTGTAGCCCCTCCAAGACCATTCTTACTGCTCCTCAACCATCCTTGCCACCCTCCTCCCTGATCCTGCCAGTGCATCCATCCAGTACTGGTACCATGTGCTTCTCTTCCTAGTGGGGATGCAGAGCCTGTGGCTATTTCTGAGAACAGCCCTGGGGCATGGTCATGTTTTGGTGACTGCATTTCACATGCAGCTGAGGCAGAGGAGAAACCTTGAGTCTAAACAATAATGCTAATAATAAAATAATAATTCAACGATGAACACAAATCATGGGAGCGTGAGTAAAATGTAAAGTCTTTTTGCTAGATGTACTTCAGAGCCTCAGTATAACCTGGAGAATTTAATGCATCTAATGAAGCTTTCACACCTCCGGGGACAGGGCTTAAGCTGCCGGGCTTCCGATCCATCTTGGGATCAATAGTGCAGTTAAGTAAAAATCACCTGCAAATAAAGAACACAGAGCTGGGAGTACAGCTCATCTCTCACAGAGGAGACAGAATAATAATCAAAAAGCTCAACCCGGTGATTTTCAAACTTGTGGCTTCCTCTACAACGGTGTTTTTCTTGGGATGACTCAACAGTCAATCAGGAAAACAGTTGTGGGGGTGCAGGCAATTTCACATGTGGTAGGACCCTCTGTGGACACATGAAAAAAATGAACATGAAGACATGTATGAAGCACAAAGGCAGTTTGCAAATTCCTCCCTTCTCCCCTCTCACCTGCCACTCACTGCAGCCTCTCCATCCTGTAGTCCTCTCTGTGCAACTGCCTGTCAGTGCTTGTCAGGCTGCCTTGGTAAGTGGCTCCAGAAATTACTTAAATGGAAAGCAAGCCTTGTTCTCTCATTCTGGGGAAGTGGGGAGTCAGAGCTCTCTCCCTCTGCCCTTGCCTGCCTGGTGACCTTGCTCTAGGAAGGCCAGGGCTTAGTTGAGGTTTAGGAATGGGATTTGGCTCATAAGCCATGTTTACCCAGTCCCAGGCATGCTTGCAAAAAGGTGCTTAGCTTACTAAGGTGTCTGCACGGTGGACTTGCCCAGCCCCTGGCTTTTGGGCTCAGCTGCTTTCCTTGGGGCCACAACCTCAGTCCACCTACATGCTCAGGCATTGCTGGCAGCTACAGCTACAGCCCCAGAGGGGGAGACCATGAAGTTGTTGGACCATGGAAACCCTCCGAGATGGGACATGGCAGTGGAGGGATTGCTGGCAGGAGCTTAGGGGCAAATTTCCTTCCACTCACCCATCTCGCTGTTGACACCTTAACTTGGGCAGCTATGGCTTCAAAGCACTTGGTAAAGAACAAGCTCTCAATTGAGTCATCAAGCCTGGCAGAGCTGGTGAGGAAGTGAGGGACAGGGGCTTGTGTTTGTTGTTACTTGGGTAGGTGCTAGGTGTGACCCTCGTGGTGAAATGACCATAGGCACGGGCAACAAACCTGGGGCACATAAACGTTCAGCTCTTACTGAGGTAGGAGTCATGCTTCCATTCCAGCCCAAACAAAAAAATAACTCAGACTAATTACCTAATGATGAAGGTACCTTATAGCACAAATTATTCTATTTCATGTGACTGTGGAATTGCTTTTCTTTCTGTCACACGGTGCAGTGTGGCCCTGACAGTGGGTAAGTGCTAACAAAATGGAGTGGGAAGAGTCATGCCTTGGGAAAGCAAATTAAATTTTTGCTTTTGCCTTTGTAGGGGTGGGAGAGCTATAAATTTACTCATCTCTAAGAGGTCATCATATGGCAATGCTCTGCCTTTCGCTGAAAAGAAAAAATGAAAGTTATGTTCTAGAGAGTGAAAAGAGAGCTGACTCTAGTAGTTAAATACATCATGCATCCCTGGGTTATCTAGTTGACACAAACCTGTGTGATGCCCAGAATTCAAATCAGAAGATCCTGGTAAGGGAGAAATCAGAAAAAGGGACAGCAAAGTAGAGGACAGGAGTGGTCAGCTTTGGGGGACAGGTAACCTGGGGAGGACATCAGCGAGGATACAGGGACCTCCCTCTGGGCCATTTGGCTTTATCCTATGGGCCAGAAGCCCCTTTGGGAGGGTATGTGAAGCTTCAGTCTTGCTGGTGTCAGGGAACAGGGAGAGAGAGACGGTTGTCAGCTCACTTGCATGGGCTTTTGGGGATGCAGGTATGCTGCAGAAATGATGGTCCCATGTCACCTAGCCAGTGCTAGCCAGGCTGGGGAGGCTGTGGGCAATTCAAAAGGGAGACAGAGCTGTGAGAGAGTGCCCTGCTCAGAGACCTTAGAAGTATCACTCTTATACACCTCTGAGGGAATGAATATCCTCATGCTTTCTGCCCAGGTAGTAAGCCTGTGTTGCTTTAATCATCTCTCAGGTCTGGTATCTCCATAGAGAAAGAGTAGATGGGTAAAAGAATGGCCTTTTTTTTTGTGTTAATATTGGCTTTGTTTCTGTTTACTAACTGCAAAACTTCTCCTTTATGAATTGTGTCTCTCTGGAGCAGGAGAGAAGGATGGGAAATTAAATGTATCATTGATACAGACTCAAATTTCACAGACCATGAGTGCCCCTTGGCGCGTAGGGTTGCGTATCTAAGGCTGTCAGTGAAGTGGCCGTTCACAGAAGGAAATGGGGCTTAACCATCACTCCTTCTGCTGGCCTGGACCTGTCTGCAGGCAGGATTGTATCTTAAGACACAGATTTTCAGTCTGGCTCCAAAGCTGGAACATATACAGCTTGTCATGACACATGGGGAGGGCTTATAGAAGACTAATGACCAAAAGCACAAGATCTGCTGCTAACTGTTAATAACAGTGTGTTTTAAAATGTTTCTCTGACACTTTAGTTTCTTATTTGTAGAATGCAGAGCACATGTAAATGGAGTGTCTTTGGGATTGTATTCTGAGCCCTGCGGCATTCACAGATGTCAGCTATAAATCTGGAATAAGGCAACACACACTGACTGTGATATCATTACTGCTATACTGAACATGATATTTGCTCTTTTAATCCTTTTCTTCATTCAAGATACTGCAGATCTCTACTGCCCAGTCCACTACAGGCAGCCTTGAAGATACCATGTCTCTCAAAAGAGCTGGTCAGACCTGAGCTGCTTGTTTGCCCTTTAAACCAGTGGAAATTTGGGCTTAAGTTTTCAAAGATATATGATCACCTAAGTATGTTAATAGCAGGCAGTGGCAGCAAGAATTATTTGGTGAATTGACATGAAAGCCTTGCCAGCAAAATAAATTAATATGTTTAAAAACATAAGAACTGGGGAAAGCAGAAGGTGAAATATATAGTAGGATGAGCATATAGTCAAGTTAGGAGAATAATGGAATACAATGGGACTAACAGAAATGGCAATTGCCTGGAAACTAAAAATAAATTATATGAAATAAAATGAGAGGATAGTATGAGTGGAGATGTGTAGGACTGTGTCAGGCATGATGAAGTCCTGCTTAGCAAACCTAAAGAGACAATAACATGTAGGCTGGTGTAGACATGATAAAGAAGAGTGATGGGGGAAGATTTAAAGGGTGGCTTTCTTGGGCTGGGATGATAATGAAGAGAGATGCTGTGGCTGACAGAATGTGAAAGAAAAATTATATTATGCAGAATTAGATGGAAAGTGCTATATTATTCTGCCCTCTCCCAGTTATGGAACAGACTCAAACTTCACACCTGATCCCCTCCAGAATTTGGAAAAGTTGTCTCTGAACTTCCCTCTTTACAGCCAGCTGAAGTAACTTCCAGAAAATCCTTAGAACTGACTGTAGCATTTGTTACCACCACCCATTGCACGGGCTGTCTCAGGTGCAGGTACAAGCAATGGGCAGCATGTGACATTTTTAATAATTCCTACTCTGCCTCCAGGGTTTCCTCACTTTTATTGGTCACTTACTTGAAAGGTGCTCTGGGAAGCAATGCATGAAAAGAAGTTTTTGCTCAAGGAAGACCTCAGCTGGGACCACATCTCTTGGTTAAATGCCCTTTTTTTTATCATCTGCCTCTTTCCCAGCTCTACACTGACAAAGTGCAGTACTGGTGATTACAGACAGCTAGTGAAGGCTTTTGGCTTTTAGTCACTCAGACATATCCTCTTATGGTGAAGTGCTGGCTGAGGTAAGACCCTCAACCCTGAATGAGGGTGGGCGTATGGATGATGTCCACTGTAAGGCAAGAAAGACCTTCCTGATTGGTTTTCACCCAGGGTCTGGCCAGCCTTGGGTGGGAACTGCTGAGGAGATCACCACCAGGTGTCCCTACCTTCCACATTGACTTGGAGGTGGGGCAAGAAGCCACCTCTGTAAGAGCTGACTCTGCTTGGAGGGCAGTTGATGATGCAGTGCATGTGTTGTGTGAGGGTTGTGGTTATGGGAAGGGCTCCCTGACTTTTCATGGCAAGTGAAGTTCCCAGGATGACAGGGTTGGATGATGAAGCTGTCTCTGAGTCCCTGCTATATAGCTGGGCTTGTGGCCTGTCTGCTACCATCTCCCATGGTTTGGCTTCTGGGCTGGCTTGCTCCTTCATGTCCACTGTGGTGGGTGAGTGCATTGACTTGCTCCTCCCTCTGGTTGTCTTGTACTTTGGGTCTCTGGTGTGTGATGTGGGAGTGGAGGAAGGAGTTTGGCTGTTGGCCTGCCTGTTAAAAATATTCTATGCTGGGCAAGTGGTCAGTAGAAGATACGGGTATCTTCTCAACCTTAGAGAAGTGAGTTGGTCCGTGTTACAAAAAGCTACATGCATTTTATAGCAGCAGGAAAGATCTGATGGGACATCTGTGCCATTTATTTGTACTGTGCAAGTAGATGTCAGATAAGTTAACACTGAAATTCATTTGGAGTTTAAAAAATTTGGAAAAAAAACAATTTGACATGCAGAATTTCTAAAATAGTACAAATTACTCCAGCTAATAAAAAAAAATCAAGAGATGGAATATGTTCAAGAATCTACTTAAATTTTATGTCCAAAAATGAATAGCAATAAACTAGGTTGTAGTTTTTGCCATTTTCCTTCAGAAATGAACAAACTGCCAACATTTCAAAGAAAAGAAGAGTTTTGTCTTTGAATGGATTACTGCTTATGGTTTCACAGAGTGGCTTGGATCAGCAGAGGATGTCTTGGCTTAGAAAAAAGTGCCCAAAAATGTCTCTTGGCATCTAGACCCATTGCTGAAAGCCTAAAAAAAAAAAATTTACTTGCAGGCGGTAGCCAGACCAGGCCTTGATTGGCCAAGCTGGGAATAGTGATGGGCAAAGTCATTACTTGGATCTGTAATGTGTATCCCCACATGACTGTTCAATGATATTAAGGTATGAAATGTGCATTTTTTGGGAACTGTGGTCCCATATTACAGTCCAGTGGGACAGCAGGCAGCTGCAAGGTGCTCAGGTCAACAGCTTCAACACAGGTACCTGGTGCCATTTGAGATGCTCCATGGAACCCCTGCCATGCCTTCAGCTGGAGGGGTCCTGTGCCACATCTGCCCTGAGAATGTCTCAGGTGGCCTCAAATCACCCCTCACATGGCACTGGCTCTTTGGGCAGTGGAAGGGAGCCCTTGATATTGTTGCTGTACAGAGTAGCCTCCTCAGAGGAAAAGGTGCAGTGTTCACACCGAAACAAGAGGTGACTGGCAGAACTAAAGAAAACAGGTCCAAGCCTCTCTGTGCCACCTTCCTGGGATGTTCTGTCTGACATTGCTCTGGCTGTCCCTAGCACTGGGTGTTGAGCCTTTTTGCTTGGCTCCACTCCATGGCCAAACCATCCTGCTACCAGCCAGGGGAGTGTTAAACCTGCCTCTGCCCTTCACCTTGAGGAAGAAAACAGGAGAAGCACCATTTGAAATGGAAACAGCACACAAGGTTGCTGTCTTTCTCTCAGTAAGCCATGCGTTATTAAAGGCACAAGTCATGTTTATTCCAGGGCTCTTTGCTGGATCTACAACACGGACAGAGATGGGAATGAGGGCACAAGAAACTCTTCCCTGAGGCAGCCCCAGGCCTGTGCGTCATCAGCTCGGGCAGCCTGTGCCCCAGCTCTGGCAGGATGTTGAGTTTCCCCAGAGCTTTCCATGCAAGCCTTGAAAAAGCTTTATCTGAAACTCACAAGCACACCCACGGAGGGAAGGAAATCCCCTTAATTTTCCAACTCTGTGCAACAGATTTTGTTTGAGGAGCGCGGTGGGAAACAAAAGGGCAAAGAATCGTTGCTGCTGCCTGCTCACTGAGACACCTTCGGCAGTTTTCAATGGTCAAAACAATTTCTTCATATGATTTCTGAACACCTAGAGAAACATCAGCTTCTTCATAACTAAGGGTGTCTGTGTAACTGCTACCCTGGCTCCGCTCCTCTCCTCTGTGCTCTGGCCCTTGTGAATGGGTCTGGGAAGTGTAACTGAGGAGAGAAGGGGAAGATATTTACACTTTTCAAGTGTAGATAACTGCCCATGGCTCTGTGTTAGGCAGAGTGTCCTGAGGCTTGTGACTGAAAGCACATTCTGGAGCCGGGACCCTCTAGGTGATCATTCAGAGCACCTCATTTGTTTCTAGCTTGGAAGTGCTCACCTGCCTAGAAACCTACAGGAAGCACAGGCAAAATGAGTATTTAATGATAAACCACAATTAAGACAATATGCCCTGTAGCCCCTCCAAAATGTTCTGAGTCAATGGCAATGTGGACCTCAAGGGCAGCAAAATGGGATTATAAATGAAGAAACTGAGCTGTGCCTGTGTTTTGTGTTCACAGTCTGAGCCCACTGGAAACACCAGATAGTTGGACTGTACTCACACTTCCCTCTTACAGACAAAACTAGATCGATATCCTCCTGTTTGACTCATGCTAAAAGCACGGAGACACAGTTCCTGCAGCCCAGCTGCTCCTTGTAAACTTTCCAAGCCAGGGTAACTTGTTTTTGTGCCTGACACCCTGTTTGAAGTTCAATGTTTTCTGCTTACTTCTATTTCTCCAAATCTCAGCATGCTGCATGAAAGGAGTCAGGCCACTAATCTATAACTGAGACCTAGAGGGTAAATTAAATGTACCGTGTACTAGCTGGTGACCTTACTGAAGGAAAAAGCAGAAAAACATACAGAGGATAAAGAATGGTCAGGCTTGGTACTGTAAACAATTAACATTTTGAGGCCTTTTAAAATGGAAGAGAACATCTGTTAATAAGAGAAGAAAATGAGAAAATCAAAATCCCTACAAAGAATTATGTGAACCAGGAGCAAAGGCTCAGATTTGTCACATGTTCCTTTGAATTTCCTACTAACTTTCAAAATCCTTAGTGTGGAGCCACAAATAGATTTATTTGCATCTAAAGCAATTTCTAAAATGTGAAAGGTGACCAGCATGCACAGAAGCAGATGAAAAAATGGGAGCTAGACAGGAGAAAGCATGCAGTGTTTGGAGAGGCAGTGCTCTGGCATATGCAAAAAAAAAAAACCAAAGAGAAACTGTGGAAATTTCTATCCCAAATGAAAATTGGATTTTCCTGGAAAATATGAGCTGCATTGAAACAAACAAAACCAAACCAAACAACCAACTAAAAAAAAAAACAAAAACAAAAACAAAAAAAAACCAAACCCAAAGTGGAGTTAACTGCTTGAACACATCAAAATATTGATCTGATAATTTCATCCAAAGGGAAATCATAGTGAATTGGTGTCTGCAATGTAGCTACACCTTTACAGCCCTGGTTTCCTCTCATTGCAGCAATCTTCCCCCATCCCAAGGAGCTCCCTGAGTTTTGGCCCTGTTAGCTACAAACCAGCAAGCTGCCCCAAAGCAGAGGAGTGGGGCCCTGGGGCACTCCCCAGGCTCTCTGCCAAGGCTTCGCTTAGTGCCGCTTTGTCCTTTGCTGCTGCTCAAGACAGGCATTTCTTGTAAGTGCTGCTCTTCTGGCAGCAAAGAGAGCTAATTTCTGTAGCTGTGAAATGAAAAATATGTTCTAAACTTGAGAAGGCAGGAATGTAATGGCTGCACCTCTCAAGCTGACAGGATGACCTACAGGTGGAGTAATTTGAATTAAAAATCAATTCCAGTAAGTACCAGACAGAAGAAGAGTCCTTGTCTGGGAAAAAGAATAAAACTAGAAAGAAGTTTCCAAACAGTTTAAGAAAATAGTTTCATTGGTATTTGAAAGAAGAAAACTGTTCAGACTTTTATTGCAAAGTGATAGGGAAAAGGAAAATATATTATCTGCCAGCCCACATGTTTCTAGACATGGATATCAAGTTTGTTGCACAGGTACCTTACAGAAAGACCGACCTGACTTCCAGCACTTCCCTGAACCGTTTCACACTCTCAGTGCTGCAGGGGAGGTGCCTCTCATCGAGCACTAAAGCTGCTGCTCTCCATTGCTTTGACTCTACTAGCAAATAAAACAGTAAAATTATTACAGTTGTGTAGTTGGAAGGGGGGGAGGGGAAGGAAATTAAAATGAGCTAAGATGTGTTAATATTGTCTGGTACTTGAGACCATCTGCTGTAGAACTGCTTGCTGCTCTGAGGGCTGAGTTGGCTGTGTTGTGTACCCTCCAGTGTTGTACTGGTGCTTTCCCTGCATGATGGGAGTGATGGACCCCACTCCCACTCTGCTTTGCCATGCAGCAATCACACCAGCCAGCCAAGAGGCAATGAAGAAAACTTGGCATTTGGTGAGGGTTTCTCTGAAACTAAGTTCATCTCAAAAAAATATAACTCCTAAAGTATTAACTCCCTCCCTCCTAGGTCAGGTAAGGCTCTTCTACTATCTTTAGCTGTAAAAAACTAAATTTAAAGTCAGGCTTTGCTTAGTGTCAACACCACAAAGGAGGAGGTACCTGGCCAGAAATCAACCACTGCTGTCCGTTTTCATACTTGCTGGAATCTGCTTCTCTGCCAGCCACTCAGTTCTGCACATGTATAATCCTTAATTTGCCAAATTATAAGCTGTGACAGGTCCCTGAGTAACGGCTGACCTAACCTGAGACAAGGCAGGAAACAAGGAGCTGTATGGAGCTTCCTGCAGAGGCTGTGTTCCAGATGACTTCAGTGATGGAAAGATGCTGTCCTTTTATTTCCCAAGGAAGCCCAGTAGGCTCTGCCTTGCACTCCCATTTACAGGAGCTGCCTTCTGCTTAGAATGGCGACAGTGTCTTTCCGGCACTTGTTTTATTTTTATTATTTATTTTGGAGCTGGTTTCTAATTCTGCAGCTAGGGATCCCGTAAAACATAGAAGTTAAATCACATTATTCACTTCCAGTTCAAGGAATGCATAAAGGTGAATCCTTGAGAGGGATTTCATAAGGCACATTCTGAAAATACAAACAAATCTCTCATTGTAACATCATTTTCCTTAATTCTTCTAGAGGCAGTCAAAACTCCACTGAATTATGAATACAGACCACATCAGGATTGTGTTGGCATCCCCAGAGACATCAGGCTGTGGAATCCACATTTCCTCTTTTGCACAGCTGAAGTGGGGGAAAGAAATGCCAGAGCCATCCTCCTGCAGCCCGGCACAGAGTCCATTAAGAAATCCCATTGGCTCTCTGGAGAACACTCAAAGCACAGGCACTAAGATGCTGCTTTTAGAAAGATAGTGGATAAAGATGAAATCAGTTTTTCAGATGACTTCCCTTTCCGTAGGGGCCATCTTTATGGTTTCAATGATGCAGAATAAAAAGAAAGAGTTTTCACTTACTAATGAAATGAAAAAATTCATTAATTTTGGGATATTCATTCTTTTAAGAGCTTCTCTCCTCGAGTGCATTAACTCCATGGATGTGGCTTGCACTGATGCTGCCCTGCAGTCCTTGCCAGGATTTGCTCACTGTTCTCTGGTCTGGGCCAAGACGTAGACAGTTTGCCAAGTCCCAGTGTAATGTCCACAGTTACCATGCAGATACAAAGAGATATTTCCTATTGAACGATGAGAGAAAAATCCTCTGATGTTCTCAGCTGCTGTCCATCTCAAGAGTTCAAGCTATTCTTCTGCAGAATTACAGAGCTGTGGCACTAGCACTAACACCAAAATAAAGTATGCAAAGTTATACTCTGCCCAGTGAATTTGCAGGGGTTGCAATACACAGGAAAGCAGTCCTTGGGAGCAGGATGGTAAGAGAGCCCCTCCAAGGACAGGGAGAAGGAGGAGGAGAAAGAAGAGGAGGAGCAGGAGCAGGAAGAACTCCCATCCTCAGCAACCTTCCCCCTTCATACTGAGCATGATATTGATGGTGTGGGACAGAGCTGTAGGCAGCTCAGGTCAGCTGCCCTGGCTCCTGCCCCTCCCAGCTTAAGCTCCTGGCTGGCTCGAAACTGCCATTGCCTACAAGACCATGGCTGGCCAACTCTATCCCAGAGAAACCAGGAGAACTACAAAAAAATCACTCATGAAACTGTTTTCCATGTCGCTGAAATGATGAATTGAAAAAATAGTGAAGAAATTGTTATAGAGGCTTAAAAGTGAATTGATCTTCACCGTCCTCTCTCTTTTCTGTCCCATTTCCCATAAAACACTTTGCATTCTTGGGGCTGCATAGGCCTTTCTTAGCATTAGTTAAACCATTTTTTTCTTATTCACTTTCAAGGGATAACAGATTTCCTGGAACAGCGCTGTGTCTACTTGTAATCTGATTAACATACTTGCATAGGTTTGCATTGTGGAAATAATTTTCACTGTAACATTCTGTCATAAAAATATCTCTGAAAATCAAAACAAAGTTCTGGACCTAAACCTGCTATTCTTCCTTAAGCACCAATATAGCTTCATTGAGTCTGTGTTCTACTGCTGCAAGTAGTCTTTTATATTCAGTTGGTGTAATGTGATATGTATGTGAAGTTTTGTAGTATTTTTGGATTTTGTTTTCTAATACCAATAAATTATGAAAATGTGTGTCCAGGAAGCTATACTTTGATCTATAGAATGACCATCTGTAATAAAGCCAAAGGAAAATGAACTGCAGGGAACAGATTCTGATGATGAACAATTTTTTGTATTTATAAATTTGTAACTCTGTTTATCTATATCTATATATACACACAAATCTCTCTATATACATTAGTTAGATGTTTTCTGTTCTTGTTCCATCAATGTTAAAAACCCAGGAATTATTAAAGTATGCTCTTCTGGTTCCAAAACACTGTGATTATTTGCTTCTTGCTAAACAACACTTGTGAGAACCTGCCCTCTTACATCAAATGTCTAGAGTAGAGTGATCCAGCCTGTGGAGAAAAGGAGAAGTGAAAATCAACAGATGGTCTAAAACCTAAATGTTGGAAAGAGTATCTTTGATTGTAAAGTTGCTAACTAGTAAATGAGATTTGGTACTGACAAGCTGATCCTTGATAAAGACATGAGAGGAAGGGGTATGGTGATATGAATTTGCATGTTCAAGGTACAGCATTGGGAGGGACAAGAAAAACTGAGGCTCATTGTTATGAGCTCCTTAGGTATGTGCATACTACCCTGAGGGGGGATGAGAAATGAGGAAGGACCAAGAGAGGAGCTGTGTAACTAGTTTGAGGTCCAGAAAGTAGTGGGCAATAAAGCCACTTGAAGTCCATAGTTACGTGCAAAAGGAATGAAGGATAAGCCTGTCAGTGGCAGGTACCAAGGTAAGCACATCAGTGGATGAGACCAACAAAACAACAAACAGCATCACCTGAAGAAAGGACTGGGGTTGCTGAGGCACTTTATGGGAGGGAACAGACTGCTCAGGAACACAGACTGAGCTTCAAGAAATAAGCTGGAGACAACTTTGAGCACAACAAAAGCAGGGAGAAGGACTCATCTAGCTTTGAACTGATAGCATAGGGGACTTACTGAAAATAATACAGTAAAAGGCACTCTTGTGGTCATGAAATGATAGTGGGAGTGTTCTTGGGAAGGTAAAAAGGGAGGGAATAATACAGAGGACAAATTCAAGACCGCACAATTTGATCCTCTCCAATAATTGCTAAGATTTCTGCATGGAAAACAAATTTATAGAGAAAAAGTACTCAGGAGGTTTAGCTGTCCCTTAAGGAATTTCAGAGCAAAATGCCCTGCTGTGGAGACAGGGTCGGGTGTGAAACTGTGAGCTTTTTAGTGACCTGGAATTTTAAAAGGAATCGTTACAGAAAGTGGAAAGCAGGTGACAAAACGATGCTTATAAAAAGGATCTTTGAGCCACAGTTTTCCTCCAGCTGTTCTGCTATGTCAGGGAAATCACAAACATCACACTCTTGAGCATCTCCTTCCCTCCAAGAACCAGCAAATACTGCTGGATTTGAGGAGGATGGCGGTATTAAAAATGAAGTTGTGTGTACACAGCACTCTGGGAAGGTGAAATGCTAGAGTTTGAACCCTGAGCCCTGAATTAGGGTTGACCATATGGGTGATTCCCACAGCCCTTCATAAAGAGGGGGTGAGTTTGCCTTATAGCTTCCCCCCAGGGTGCTGCCGGCCTGCCGGGAGAGCCATAAGGGAAATGAGTCCCAGGGGTCCCGCGCTGAGTTGACAAAGGTCAGGTGTCTGCTTGGGGATAAAAGCTGGGACCACCTCCAGGCAGTCAGGAGTGTCTGTCTGTGGAGTGCACTTCACAGAGCTTCCTGGTTCAGGGCAGACCTCCTGACTCTCCCTGGAGCTGGGCCCCAGTCTGTTTAGACCTGTGTGAACATGGGCTGATCGTGTGAGAGTTGCCATGTGGGCACCTTTTTCTTATGTATTTAACTTTCTGGTCTGGCTGTTTCCCATGCCAACAGTGGGCAACCTCAGGTCTCTCTTTGTACCACCTGTTGTGGGCCGAGTCACATCTTTTGTGGGATTGTTGGGGGTGGTGTCAATTATGTACCAGCTGATTGATCTGTTTGTACCCCCAGCGATCATTCATGGAATGGCCTTCTTGTCTACAATACAGTCTGTGTATTGGATTCTCTTCCTGCTGGTGCTATCATTTTTGTTGGGCCTGGTCTTTGGCAGAACAGAAGGTCTCACTGGTGTACTTAGTGCTGTCCTTAGTAATATGAAGTGGACCTGTCCAAGGGAGTTCAGAGCTACCGAAAGAGAGATGTATGAGCAGGCTGAGGTGCTGTATCTGCATCCTGTAGAGGAGAGAGGATTGATGGAAGATCTCAGCCCTAAAACATAGCTGAGAAAAATGTTGCAGAGAGAAAGAAACTGTTGCAGGGATATGACAGATAAATGAAGAAGTGCTGGACTTAAATTGAAGCAAAGAGGACTGAGGCATTTGGAAGATGTTTGTACTTTGGGGCTAGCTAAGCCCTCTGGTTCTATAAGAATGCTCAAAATACATCACGAGATGCTAAAATATAGCCTGAATCAACACCTCTCTGGACTGGCAACTGGCTAGTCTGTCACTCGTCCTTGGCAAGGGGGTCATGGGCAAGGATTTTCTTCTTTCTCCATGCCTCTTTTTCATTTGAACTGCAGAGAAAAGAAGCTGTAGGATTTCTACTGCTGAGGTTTAAAGGACAGATTAGGCAGAGAATTGCAGGCAGGGATTTTTTTTCTGCCTGTGTGGGTTTGATATATAGTTTCAATCCCAAGTAAAGAAAACCTGCAAACTTCCAAGATTTTTTACCAACCATAAACTCTAGGAAAAAACTCAAACACCCAAATAAATAAGGCTCCTTTCCAGCCTCAGTCCCACCTCTGCAGCAAGAATTTGGAAACTTGGAGCCCAGCTCCTTTCAGGACTTGTGGGACTTTCTAACTTGCAAAGCTGGAAGGACATTTTCCTGAGCATATGGCAGGAATGAAAAAATCTTGGAAAGGCTGGCAGCACTTGGAGATAGCATCCTTTTTCAGAGGAAATCTGCCTTGTGGCAGATCTTAAGGATCCTGGCAAGGTCTGCCTGGAAATCAACCCTGCACCGGGAGGCAGGATGAAGAATCAGCAAAAGTCTGTTGCTCTAAAGATGTTTAGAGAGAAACACTTCTGCCTCTGTCACACTAGCTATCTTCTGTTGAATGCTCCTGACTAAATTTCACCAGTTTATGTCATGAGCTGTTTCTCACCTCTGATCTCAGAAACACATTATTTAAAAGCACTGAATTACCTAGAAATCTGCTGTTTTGATAGGAGGAATGACTCTTACACCCCGAAGTGCTAGAAGACATGTGTTCCTCCGAGGTTTGCCGTGCAGACACATTCTGAGCTGGCTCCTGTCCACCCTGAATTGTGCCAGAAATGAAGCCTACGGTGGAGTGAATACAGGCCCACTGTAAAGACAGAAGGGCCAACATTCCTGAACAGTGTGTCTCTAGTGTTGGGGTGGGATAAAACAAATCATGCTATAAATAATTCAGTCAATAAAGCAAGATATCCACAGTTTTGGCGTGTTGAAGATGTTCGTTGCAGATATAGGGGTTTGAAGTCAGCCCATGGCAGCCACTCCCTGCAGTTTCTTTCTCCTGACACATTTCCCCTGCTCCAGCATGGGCTCTCCATGGCTCCTTCGGGGAATGTTCACTTGCTCTGGTGTGGGGTGCTCCATGGGCTGCAGTGTGGGGTGTCTGATCCCCCACAGTCTCTTCCTGGGCTGCAGAGAAATACCCGTCTCCTCCCCAGCCCTGGGCGTTCGCTGGGCAGTTTCTCATGCGGTTTTTCTTGCTCCTTGTGGCCTCTGTGGCGTGTTGCCCTTTCTTAAATACATTTCCCAGAGGTGGCACTGGTATCTCTGACGGGCTCGGCTGTGCCCTGCGGTGGGGCTGCGGCAGAACCGGCTGGAACCGGCCGTGTCGGGCACGGGGCAGCCCTGGCCTCTGCCCACAGAGCTGTCCCTGCAGCCAGCGCCCGGTCGTGCACACCTCGTGCAACGCTTGACTGAAAACACTCGAACTTCTAGTCACAAGTGTGAAGAAAGAGGGTGACAGGTGAGCGTGTGGGAGCTGGCAGCCCAGACAACGCCAGGAGCAGCCCCCCAGCAGGTCACCACTTCCCCATCCTCTGCTGGAAGCTGATTTTTATTTTTTTACTTTTCCTTTTTCTCTTGTCAGTTCTTTGATGATTCTCAGAAATCCTCTTTCTTTGGGAACTAAGATTAGGAGAGCAATGTTTATTTTGCAGCCATGCCCATGGCTGTGTCTGTCATAGGGCAATTCTTCCCCAGCTACCCCTAAAGGGCTGCTGCCACCCAACAGCCTGGTGGGGTCACAGCCACCCCCTCGGGACCCACCTCAGATGGGCTGTGTCCATCTCCAGCAGCACTGGGCTTGCCAGGGTGGCAGAGACGATGGGACCGTGGGGAGGGCTGAGGGGTTTATAAGCCCCTCCCAGGCAGCTTTGTGCAGTCAGACCTCGGGCTGTTGAGAGCAGGGGCTGAGCCAAGTCTGGAGTGGCAGCGCTGACTCAAAATGGAGACAGGAAGGTGTGGATGTGTGCTTTGTGTGCTGAGCTGCGCCGCTCCTGGGATTCCCCTTGGCAGTGGTGAAGTGCTGGGGTTGCCCTGAAGGGAAGCCCTGAATCAGGGTTGACATATGGATGATGTCCATAACCAGGCAGGAAAGACCTTCCTCTTGGTTTTGTTGTTTTTTGGTTTTTGTTTTTTTTTTTCTTCTTAGTGAAAGCCAATTAGGAGATCACCACCAGGTGCCCTGCCCCAAGCAGCAACAGTACAGAGGCTGGCTCTGCTTGGTTGAGGGGAGTTTGCTTACGTAGTAAGTAAGGTCTTCTGTTGTTGGAAGGGCTCCCTGACTGTCCATTACCAGCAGAGCTCCTAATGATGTTGGGACACCACCACATCCAGGACAGAAAGAGGATTATGTATGTACTAATACAGCTTTTTGGAAGTTACTGTATGATTGGAATTGAACTGTAACTGTGGGTTACTCCTTCTCCTATGACCTGGCTTGCTCCTTTCTTTGCGTCATCATATACTGTTTTATGTATGTGTGTATGAGATGTATATGTGTACATATACTTTTTTTTCCTGGGGAAGATGGTACTTCAATGCAAGGAGCTGGCAAGGTGTCACAGCTAGTCTAATTAAACTTTTCATTTCTTCTAAAGTTGGATGTGGTCTAGCAACCAGACTGAGTAGTGTAACAATTTATCATCAGTGTGGGCATTTCCAGTAAAATAGCAAATCTAATAAACTGTAATTACTTCTTGGCATTGGAACTGCTACACTGAAACTTATTATAGTAGTCATTGATTTCTGTCTTCAAAAAACTTGTAGTATTTGCTTAAAAAATAAGAACACTGGCAAGACAATTCACCTGAAAAATGTTAGATTTTTTTTTGTCCATGATAGCATGGCAATTATGCTACAAGAATTTGTGAGCTTGAGTGTCTGCAGAGTGGCCTCATTTCTGCATAGTCCAGGGAAGCAATTAATTTCATAAAGCTGAAAAAAACAGGATTCCATTCAAATAGGAAATATTATAACTGGTAACAACTTTCTAGCTCATACTTTTTTTGTTGTTTTCTTTAATTAGGTAACTCCATTTTTTCTTAAAAGCTTTAATTCTCTGAGTGTTCTTGTCATTGTCTGCTAAACAACTTCAGCTTTGATCAAGCATTTGTTTTAGCTTCATTTGTGATCTTATGCATTGGGGTAGTAAATGAACAATTTTAAACAAAAGCCAAAATGCATAATAGTAAAATTGAGTTTCAGAATGCATGAATCTAACTGTGCAAGCTACAAATTACAATTTCACTGGTTGAAGGGAAGTAGAGATTTTATATTTAAGGTATCAGAGATTTTTTTTACATGTGAACCTGAAGTGAGTAGATGTGTTTAAGGTCTGCTACCGTTTGGACGCTATTATGCTGAGGACCTCAGTTCAGCAAACATCTCTACCTGCCACTGAGTCCTGCAGGAATTAAGCACATACTAATAGCTAGCAGGTCTCTGGCTCCTGTTCTGCACCTTAGCAGCCTGGGATTGCCTTTCTATCTATGACATAGTGATTAAGTTACCCATTTCAAAATTCCCTCTTGGCCATACTTTACCAGATAAATGTGTATTGTGTGCTAGCTGGGTGTGATAGCAAAAAGCACTCTTTTCTTGGAAGACTCTTCCTTCACTGAAAATGGTGTGTTCATCCAAAAGCAGTTCTGGAGAGAAAAGCTTCTGATTTTTCCTCTTTGTGCTTTCAGAAGCTGCTGATAAATGGAGCTATAAATGCTTTTATTTTGTGATTTTAACAAAAATGATGGCCTAGGTATCTGTACTCTCTGAGAAGCCCTGTAGCTGCTGGCTGGTGAAGCAGCAGCCAGTGTTTCCCTGGCAGAGCAGCAGTCCTGGGAAGACAAGGCGCTAACGGAGCGCAATGGAAAAGGGACTTTACTGGAGTGCTGCAGCAAAACACTTTTCCTTCTGAAATTACTCACCAAGTGCTGCAGCAGAGGTTGAGGAGACCCTGCCTACCCAGCAGAGACATGTGCAGCAGCCGCTGTGTTTTCAGTTGGGGGATGTCTGCACATATGGGGCAGCTCCTCTGGCTGGCTGCAGCAGCGAGGAGAGCTGAGTCATCTGAAGAGACTTTCTCTGAGTTTCTTTAAAAATAGAAAGGGAGGGGGAGAAAAATATTGTTCCTAAGTGGTTGCTTGGAATTGCTTCTGGTAGGGGCCAGATTGCAATTACAGATGTGCTGAACGCAGTGTCAGCTCTCTTGACAAATTCAGTATTTGTGCTGCTGTCCACAGTATCTATTTCAGACAGCTTGAGCCATAAAACGTTCTGCCTGTAAGATTGAGAGTGTGAGCAGAGCTTGCAGATGCTGACAGAGCCTCGGGTTTGTGTTCCTCACGTACATTCACGCTGATTACTGCAATGAGGGGACCAAGTGATTTTAAAATCAGGGCAGCATCAATTTGCAACTTTTTTCTGCAAGCTCTTTGCCTCTCTGTAGACCGAGTACAAATTGAAGCTTAAACCTCCTCTGTTCTTTGCAGTTAGGCTGTTCTTTATATTCTGAAAGAGTAATAGCAACCTGAGCACGTTATTATAATTTCAGTATTTTCTATCACATTTTCTAGGTGTTCAATTGTTTGATTAAATTTTTTTGACCGTTGCTGTAGCTGGAGCAGAGGTTTTTATTGAGCCACTCTGGATGATGTTTTGTGAATTTAGAGCTGTGCAACATGTACAGATAGCTCTTGCAGACTGTATCGCTTGAATTAGTCAATACTGATACTTATCATCTGCCCTATGTGAATAAAAAGGGTAGCTAAAACCCTGAAACCTAGCTTCCTAATGATGAATGCTCTAAGTGATTTTCAGGTGTGTTAGAGATAAAGTAAGCTGATGTTTTGTAAAGGCCAGTTAGAGAATTTAATCTTAACCCTGCTGACACCACTTTTTGGATGTCTCCCCTGCTTATTGCTTTGAGAACCGTGTCTTGCGGTTATGGTCGATCCATCCATGGCAGAAAGAAAAACGGCTGACTTCATGAAACTTTGCATGTGATTTGTTTGTTTCATTTCCAAACATGGAGTAAATGAGAGTCAAGCTCCTCTGCCATGCAGCAGCACCCTTTCTGCACTCCTTTCTGTGTTACTCTTGAGGTGGTTTATGCAGGCTGCCCAACTAGCAGGAGAAGATGAGACTGCATTTGGTGTCAGTCACTAGTCCATAACTTGCCGGTTGTCAAGTGAGTTGTTGTTGAGCAATAAATAACAGCTTAGACCAAATGCAGCCTCAGCTGTATTGCAATTGGAAAAAGGGAATGATTGGAGCAGGAATATCCATCAGAGGTCAAATAGGCCTTTCATCAAAACGTTTATTTTTGAATGCACTCCGAATCTTTAGATGGGTGATGCTGCTTCAGATGTGAAGGGAAAGATGTGGAATACAGAGAAGTGTTTTATGCTAAGGGCATGGAAAAGAATGAAAAAATAATCCTTCCCAGGTGCAAAGTGGATCTCAGGTTAGCTCAGTGCTGACTTGAAACACTGTGCCTTGGGTGGGTGAGGGCCAGCTGCCAGACTTTGGGGGTACAGATTCAAGAGATGAGGAGCTGCAATGACTCCATATCAACAGGAAGGAGAGGTTTAACTTCTGGTTGTGTGCTCTCCCCACCTGCTTTGGACCTGCTTTGGACCTTGCTGCATCACCTTCTGCAGAAAGGCAAAACTAGCATAGGGAAGTGAGCAATGGTCTCAATTTAATTTAAATATTTTAGTGAAGAGTGAAGCTCTGGAGCTGGCAAAGGGAGGAGGAGGGATCTGCACAACTGTCACGAGGCAGAGGGAGGTTAGAAAGGGTGAGGAGCAATGTTGTGCCCCTGTATTGGGTCATAAATAGCTAAACGAGCCCTGCTGCCTCTGAAACCTTTGCTAGGCACCTAGGGTATGAGACTCAACAGGTCTGAGTACCATGGAGGAGAAAGGGAAATGTTCTTGTTTCCTTATTAACTCCAGTCAAACACGTGAGAATTAAACTCGTACCTGAAAAAGAAGTAAAATTCAATTCTAACTTAAAAATAAGTGTCTGTGAAGATTACAATTACTGAATTATTGGGGTTTTTCCCATCTTTTTTGTTAAGGTCCATTTGCAAGTTTCATTGCACTGTTACCTTCGGGTTTGTCATGGTTTAGAGCCTGGATTGAGCTGAAATCTGTGATATGCTGGGGCTGAAATTTCTAAGTCCTCCTTCCTGAAGTCTCTTACCTAATGAGATGTACCTTTAAAGTATCTTTTATAGTAACATAGAGAGCAGAAACACTTTAACTAAAGTCAGAGCATTGTTATTTGAGATACTTAGATATTAAGTGTGTAATTAGAAATATGTGCTAAAGTTTAGCTATGTCAGTGACTATTTATAATCATCTGTTCTGTATATAGGCAAGGATGTGAAATAAAATGTGTAGACCTAAAATTTTTTTTTAAAAACTGTCTTGCAGACAGCAGTAAGTTACAAGCATTTTGTTACTTCCTCATCTTCTCATAAAGCCACTTCAATTTATCTTGTCCACTTCAGCTTTTCTACTGGCACAATGAAATATCTTTCAGTCAAGTTGCCCTCAGCTTATGCCAGCTGATATAGAAATGAACCACGTTATTGAGTTGTGTCTACACAGATGCCTTTGCTTCTCCTCTAGCTCTAGTGTGATGTGTGTGAGAGAGAGGTTCTCCTGAAGGAAATGTTTACAGTCAACTCTGCACAAAGGCTTGTCCAAAGAAAGG
Organism: Merops nubicus; assembly: GCF_000691845.1. Classification (NCBI taxonomy): domain Eukaryota; kingdom Metazoa; phylum Chordata; class Aves; order Coraciiformes; family Meropidae; genus Merops; species Merops nubicus. Next base: position 25,952 of record NW_008622076.1, read on the forward strand.
TGTGTGGACTGCAGGCATGTGTGTTTGGGGCCTGCCTTTAGGATTCAGAGTATAATATAAGAAGCATACAATCCTGTTTTGTCATCAGAAAGCCTACAGAGAAGTTTGATATGAATTATTCAAAGTTGCTGAAGTGTTTTAACTTGATACAGTCTTTCACACGATCACAAATTTGTAAATATCTGCTGAATGCCATTAGTGAAGACAGAACAAAGTATTCATCATAAAGCCCGTACTGGGCCTGGCTGGGATGGAGTTAATTCTCTTCACTGGAGCTGTATGATGCTGAGCTTTGGATTTGTGACTGAATGTGTGGATAACACTTTTAAGCAATGTTTCAGCTGTTGCTGAGCAGTGCTTGCACAGCACCAAGCTCTTCTGTTTCCCCACAGTCCTTTTTGGTGTCTGGTCTGGAGTACCAGAGATTTGAAGTAATGATGAATTGACCAGTCCAGGACTAGCCCCCAAGGTACTTGGGTTCAGGGATTGGTCCCTGTAAAGAGAATGCAGTTAATGA
>NW_008622077.1:0-9532 GCF_000691845.1 Merops nubicus
GGGAGTCTCATCAGCGGGGTTTCCAGAGATAACCGATTTTGTTGCCAGATACAGCTGAATGTGGACTCAGCTCAAAAAACAATAAACAAAAAGACCCAAAAAACCCAAACCCATACTGGGTTTAGTTTTTATATTATTGAAAAAGGATTAACAATTTCTGTGTGATGCTGGATAAACTGATGAAGGTATGACCAGCGTACCCTTAGACTCGATGCTGTAGAAAGACTGGCTGTATTTAGAAGATGAGCAAGACTCCTCTCCTGACAGCTTTAGCTAAAACCATTTCTCACCCATACACAGGATTAGGTAGTCTGGCTGTCTGCAAATCTGTCAGATATGATTACGCAGTGGTATTTTCAGAATCAAAGGAAATAATTTTACTATAACAGAAAAAAGGAAAGAAAAAGGAAGAGAGAAAAAGGGAGAGAGAAAGGGAGAGAAAAAGAAGGAAGGGAAGGGAAGGGAAGGAAAAGAAAAGAAAAGAAAAGAAAAGAAAAGAAAAGAAAAGAAAAGAAAAGAAAAGAAAAGAAAAGAAAAGAAAAGAAAAGAAAAGAAAAGAAAAGAAAAGAAAAGAAAAGAAAAGAAAAGAAAAGAAAAGAAAAGAAAAGAAAAGAAAAGAAAAGAAAAGAAAAGAAAAGAAAAGAAAAGAAAAGAAAAGAAAAGAAAAGAAAAGAAAAGAAAAGAAAAGAAAAGAAAAGAAAAGAAAAGAAAAGAAAAGAAAAGAAAAGAAAAGAAAAGAAAAGAAAAGAAAAGAAAAGAAAAGAAAAGAAAAGAAAAGAAAAGAAAAGAAAAGAAAAGAAAAGAAAAGAAAAGAAAAGAAAAGAAAAGAAAAGAAAAGAAAAGAAAAGAAAAGAAAAGAAAAGAAAAGAAAAGAAAAGAAAAGAAAAGAAAAGAAAAGAAAAGAAAAGAAAAGAAAAGAAGAAAAGAAAAGAAAAGAAAAGAAAAGAAAAGAAAAGAAAAGAAAAGAAAAGAAAAGAAAAGAAAAGAAAAGAAAAGAAAAGAAAAGAAAAGAAAAGAAAACAAAACATGTCCCTGTGTGATGAGCCTGCACATCCTAATCCAGAGGGTCTGCAGTGCTGCTTTTGACAGTTTTGTGCCACACACTCCACCTCAAGCCTGCTTTCTATTTCAGAGTTTATCCGCTGCAGCCAGTGGGTTCATCAGCCTGCTTGTGTTGTTGGCAGACCTGCCGCACTGAAACAATAAAGATGATGTTAATGTTCCCCAGCTAGTATTTACTCTGAAAAACGACAAAAAAAACCCTGCCAAGGTCTCAGTGGGAGAACGGTCATAAGCATCCACACTGCACAGAGGGGTAATGAAGACAGTGAGGGTATAACACTTATGCCAAGGAGGTGAAAGCTGAAGACTTCCAGACAGTCCTATAGTGACCTCTCTGCTGGCGTAGGACTCACAAGTACCTCTTTCTACTATATGCTTTACAATGTCTGTCCTCTTTAGTTCACCTTTTTTTCAGAGGTTACTTGTAAAAAAATGGCTAAAAGTATCTCGGTAACTGAGCTCCATGTATTCCTTCTGTCACCCTCCCTCTAGTAAGAGAGTATTATTAAGTGCAGTTCCACATCATATTCATATAAGTTGTAATGAAAAACAAACAACAGGTGTTGTGCAATCAAACACATAGCAAAGGGAGCTATATAAATACATTATACTCAACACCATTGCAGGTCTGTGATTGTATCCACCATTCATCCCTTCTCCATGTAGACGTATGTATACTAAAGGGATGCTGTAAGGCTAATAACTGAGAAATTAATTTTAAAAAAAATATCACCCCTAAGAAAACATTCCTGTGGTCTTGGCATCATCCCATTGGAGCTGAAGGGAATTGCTCTTTTTATAGATGTGCTTTGGCTCATACACTTAGGGATGTTCCTTGTTTGCTTGACTCTTTCTTGCTGGAGAGTAAGTAATAAGTCATTCTTTACTTGTAGTGACAGAACTTTCTAGGTCTTTATTTTTCTGGCTTGGGTGCAGTAGCTGTACCAGTTGCTGTTGTTTTCAGTCCCTGTAATTTTTTTTATTTTTTTTTTTTTTAAATGGTAGATACCATTGCAACTTGCAGCATTTTATTGAAAAAAGCAAAGAGGGCAGAGGGGTCCACAGGTGATCCAAATAAAGCTCTGCCATGGCAAACTGGAGTGGAAAGATCTCACATTTCTTGGCAAGTACTATATGAAACAGGAGGCTGGCTTTGAATTTGCAGGGGGCACCTTTAGGGATTTTCTGGCAAGACACAAAGTTTCCTCTTGACAGCCTTGAGGGGCAGAACAAAACATGAAGTATCTCCCACCTCACTGAGAAATTTGCATCAAAGGACATCAGATCAGTTCACCTGGCAATGACTTGGAGGCACACTGGAACCTGGAGCACTCCTAGCTATACCTGTGCCCTGGCAGTTCCACAGGTATGCATCCAAACCTCTCAACAGGCAGCACAGCTCTCTTGGGGACGCAGTGATGCGAGGTGTTGGTAAAAACATGGATGGAGGAGTTAGAAAGCCAAACTGCCTCTTCTTTTGCTACAATTCAGGTGACTTCAGGTATTGAAAGTAATTTTATGCAGTCAAAAGCTCGCTTATGTAACAGGAAAAACTTCTAACAGTGGCAAGGAAATGCAGCATCAGTATATATACAAACATGTATTTATATATGCAGCTCTCCGTTCTGTCTATGCCTGTGCCTATAAAGGATTACTCATCTGCCAGCACAAACACTCATTAAACAAATATTCCTCAAGCACTTCCCTGCATCTCACAGAAGCAAATTTAAGTTGGGGCAAATATTACGTATTTCTGGAAAAAAAAAAAAAAAAAAATCCCAGTCTTTTCAGGGAAAGCCATGATCTGACCTCTAATGAAAAGGCTGCTTCGGTTGTCCCCACCCCTCCCCACTGCACCATTCTTTTTCTCTGTAGCTAAACATTTTTCTGGGGAAGTACAATTTCTCCTGGTCCCCCCACCAGCACACCCAGAGTGGCTGTGATGTTGCAATCGCTGTGCTCAGGCTGCTGACTTGCAAATGACCTGCCTACCCTCTCAAATTGACACCTAAACACCGTTGGCTAAGAAGGGCCACAACAAAGACAGATATTGCAAAAAACAGCACAAACAGCTAAGTGATGCATTCACTTCTTCCCAAGTTCTGTCTTTCTTTTTCTCTTTCTGTTGTGCAAGCAATTCCCCTCCTTACTCATGTTCTTGTGATAGAGTTTCTTTTCTCTGGCCTCTCACCAAAGTTTTCTTCCTAGTGATAATTATCCTTTACCCTAGAAAGTGTCTGTATTTTCCACCGGTGTCTCCACTGTGGACTAAAACGATGACTGTCAGCCACATCTTAGGACTCGTTTGCAGTTGTCAGTGAGGTGTTTCTCAGAAAGCAGGAAAAAGGAAAAATTACAGCTTCACTAACTGTGTCGGCATTTCTTGTCCTTATTCCTTCCCAGACCCAAAGAAGTTTCAAACATTTGTCATGCCATGGTATTCAGATCACAACTGTGTGCTTGAAGCCTAAGGCCCTGCTTGTAATGTTTCTGTTATTTCTGGTTTCTGTATCTGTTACCTTGTACCACACACTAGCAGAGATACAGTATCACGGCAGAGCAGATAGCGCCAAAAGGTCCCACAGCATGTACTGTCCTGTTCTGCCCCCCACTGTCCTGTTGAAGTTGTGGAAACCAGGGTACTGTGGGTTTAGCTGGGGTCCAATTCAAAACAACAGAAACCGGCAAGACCACATCATGGCTGAGGGGAACTGCACAGGTAACACTGCCTGCTCTTCACGCCTTGCTTACGGAATGCAGACAGGTTGCTCTACTCTTTATATGTAGAGGGGTTTTTTTAATGTGTGTTTTATGTTTTAGTGGCCTGTGACCACCTCCTCTTGCCCAGAACCAGTATCAGGCACACAGCTACAGAGTACAGATTAAGTTTTTTTTCCATAGATATAATATCCTTCAGTGTAACATTCGCACAGATAATTTTCACCAAATAGTTAAAAAATAAATAATGCATGAATTCCTACAGCATGGAATATTGTTGTTTTCCACGTACTCTCAAAAGGTATCTCTCTAATAATGAGCACAAAGATAGTTAAAAATCCATGTGAAATACCTGTATATAAGCAAGAACCTTGTGCAGCTCATTCACCAAAACAATGTAAAACCTATCTGTATCATGCTACTAACAACCGGGTCTTGATCACAGGCAGGTAGGTGCAGCAGAACCACATTTTGAGCCATAAAAGATGGTTATCAGAAGAGAGAGGCATAGCATTGTCCAACTCAGCACTCATGACACAAAATTAAGTCAAACTACAACAGTTCTACTTTTTTGTATTCACCAATTCACTCTGTGGCAGCCAGTACAACCTCTAACTTCTCTGTTCCTCATGCTGTCTTATGGTAAAGTGTTGAGAGCCTCAGGAAAAAGCTGTTGTATAAAGAACAGGTAGCAAAGGCAGGAGTAGATCGACATGTGTGAGAGTAATGTGATTATCTATATTCAAAACCATAGACAAGGTCCTTCATCCCAGTGAGAAACACAATGAGACAATTAACCCCAGCTAACCAGCAGAGAAAATATTATAAAAGAAGTTTTGTTGGTCCAAGTGAAGAAAAAGCACTGGGTACAAAGGAGTAACAAAGTAAAGTACAAAGGAGCAGCAGAAGTTTAAAAACAAAGAAGTGAATACAGCAATGCCTAAAAATGCAGTTTGTCCATACCATATAGGTTCCTTTTCTTTTTTTAAGGAAAAATTTAATTATTTAATAATGTTTTTAAGTAAGCCTCCATATTTGTTTTTAAAGACCTCTGACAAGATATGTTTTATCAATATTTTTCAAATGGATGAATCCATTAAATGACTTGAAGTGCTTCAATCATGCAGAGTAGCATAAGCAAGTGTGCAAGCCCTGGCCACAGATCTATATCCAAGTCCCACATCAAACACACTAGGGCTCTTCTTTTGCTAAAGATACACGCCCCAGACTTACCTCCCAAGCAAAAATTAGCAGCAATGCCTTGGTGAAAACTTAATGTACATCATCAGCATCTTAAGATCTTTTCTACATTATTCTTTTCCTTCTTAATCAAGTTGGTTTTCTCACTTCCAAGTGAAGTGAGGATGGAAGGGTACAGACTTTTGAAAAGAAATCTGAAGAAGTTAGGAGATGAAGACTCTCCTTGAGCTAGTCACGGCACTTCTAGAAACTGCAGCTTCAAAATGACAGCAGACCTTCAGTGTTCTGTCTGCACAGCAGGCCTGTTTGGAAAGAAATAGTCTTGACATGAACACCGTTTTTCTTAAAAAGTGCAACAGTTACACAAAACAACTCCTCTAATGTGTGTCAGGCCACTTTCTCCTTATCTAGTTGAATCTCTAACTGTGATAACGCTCCCCTGCTGACACACACGAAAGCTGCTGTCTACCACACAGCTCTTGGCAACCTGAAACTGGACTGAGCAGTGTGGTTCTGTCATTTACTCCATATTTCATTTTCTGATCCCTTGGTTAAAAATCTATCGGTGAATATTATCTCAAAAGCAAGTATCTGATAGCTCTTTCTGCCAAACATGCTAGAAGGATTAACAGCCATGTGTGCTGGGCTTAATGGATAGGGAAGTGTTGGGATGGTGGTTGGACTTGATGATCCTGGAGGTCCTTTCCAACCAGAGTGGTTCTATGATTCTATGATCATAGAGAGTCTGTTAAGAGTCCCATGGAAAAACGCAAAGGCTACATAAGCAGTGGCTCCAGTGATTCCAAAAACCTATGTTCTTAAGTGCAACGGCAAGCATCCTAAGAGTCTGCAGGGAACCATGACAAAGGCAGACCCAACGACTGGCAGCAGAGGAAGCATTTCCGTTGCAAAATTCCAACAGCAAAAGAGGCTTTTCCTTTTGGGATGGTGTTCCCAAGTAGTTTGGGACAGTTTGCCTCTTCACTGTACTTTTAAAACATGAACTCTCCTTATGATTTTTTCTTAGATCTATGAAGGGGCAGCAAAGTTTTTCTGGTGTCAGATTGCAAGATAATGACTGAAATAATCTTACATTAACAGGCACTTTCTTCTGTGTCACTGGTTTTCCGGCTGCTAGACAGAAAGTTACAAGTTTAAAGTGTATCCATGCACCTCTTCTGCCTTGATTTGACATCTGAGAGGAAAAACACAAAGAGCAAATGCCACCGCAAGCACATTTGAAATCTTCATCTCTACCTCAGGCTGGAAGACCTTTTAAATAACAATATATGTCTTATGGAGTTGATTGATTGATAAACTATCAAACTTCTTCCAACAGAAAAGAGCAATCACTCTCCCCTCCTTACAAAGAGGGAAAAAATGTAATCATATGCTTCCAGAAGACTGTTGAACCTGTTGTCTGTATCCTTGTTGAACTTCAGCATTGACTCCACTGGGAAAGAAGACAAAGGGAAATAAATGTGACTTATAATGTAGGAGAAAATTAATACAAGATAAAAAGGTAACAGAGTGAAAGCCAAAGAAGGGTATGTTTGCTTAAGGATGTCAAAGGCAGGAGGAGGAAGATCTATATCCATTTTGAAAGCTGCTTGTTTACTTGGAAAAAACAGGGACTGATTAGCAGGATTTGTGGTTGGGGGTGGCTGGAAAGATACCTGCTGCTTCTGCAGTTCCAGGACTTCTATCTGTAGCCTGTGATTTCCCAGAGGCCAGTAGCCACATTTCTACAGCTGTGAGAAAGGCTAAGACTGAAGCTGAAAAATCCCCCAGATAACACATTTCTCATTAAAAACCAGCAATTTTTTAAATTTTGCTTTATTTCTTATTTTTTTAGCCAGGCAACAGAGGAACTGGCATATAAACTGTAAGCTGCAAAACCAATACTAAGTACTAGCTAACACACACAAAGATCTGTAATCAGCAGTCTCTAATGAAAGAGCCTTAGAGATGTAGGTACCTGCAGACTCCACACAGTTGCTGGAAAAAATCATAAATGTGTAAGACCATGAATGTGATGTGAAGAGAATGGGTTTAGAGGCCATGTATAAAAGCATACTCTGAAAGTCTCAAAGGGTTTTGTCAACTGAACAAATCTAATAATTATCTTGCTTCGTGTTTAGAATGCTCGACACTGCTCAGTTTGTCCCAGCATACCTGCATAAATCTACCTGCTTCCTCTGCTCACACGAACATCAAGATTTGGCTTGTAAACCCTATTCTATGCACTGTGTGGCCCGTGTATATTGTTTGTACTGTGTTCTTCTTTTCCGGGACACCAGAGCATTGAGAAAACATGTCCTTGATGAAGCCTGAGTCTGCCTGTTCAGTTCAGAGTGATGAGTTCAGAAAACACCAGTGCTCTTTACTAGTGAAAACAAACAAACAAACAAACAAACAAACATTTCTGCGATTCTCTATGATGGACACCTTCAGCTGCACTGGTTTTCTGATGCTCATAAAAGGTTTTAAGAATTAATCGACTGCAAATGAGAATGGGAAAAGCCCCATTGGTCTATAACTGTTTAAATTTGTCTGCAGAGAACAGCCAGCAGACATGCTGAAGGAGTTTAGATAACAAGCAGATCTGTGAACACTGGGCTCAAGGAAGCCTGGTTTTCCTTGGATTTGTATCTTGTGATTGACCTGAATTTCTAACACAACTTGAGCACTGCTGTTAAATGAGCTCAGTTCTTAGGAGGCTCAGGAGACCAATCACATACAAAGCAGTAAAAGATTTTAATTGCTGTTCACATGCAAGAGACACAGAGAACAGACGGTGGAATAGATTGATCTGTTCTGCATGTTTCCTAAATCATGGACAGAGCATTTCTAACATTATTTACTTGTGCAGTGGATTCTCTGGTGTCTGACAAGAATAGAGGCCGGATTCTACTACCTGTTTTTGCCAAACTCACAACTTTTGTGATTCCCGTTCTTGGATGTGCCTGTGGGCAAAGCTGTTATTATGGGGAAACAGTTTGTAACAACCTCGTTTCTTTAGAAAACAGTGAAACACACCGAGTAATGCAGAAAGAACTACACAGGAGGAACTTTCAGCCAACATAAATGAACTTGGACAAACTGATCCCAAGCATACAAACAAGAGCAGCGGGGGGCAGTGGAGGGGAAGGTGATGATCTTATCCCTCTGGTGACCAGCAACAGGACACGAGGAAATGGAATGTAGATGTGTCAGGGGAACTTCACATTTGACTTTAGGAAGACGTTCTTCACTGAGAAGGTGGACAGTCTCTAGTGTAACAGGCTCCCCTGAGAAGTGGTCCCAGCACCAGTCCTATCAGCGTTCAAGAGCGTCCGGTTGATACTCTTAGTCATATGGCCTAGATATAGGTAGTCCTGCAAGGAGCAGGCAGTTGGAGTTGATGGTCCTTATGGGTCCTTTCTAACTTGAGATATTCTACGATTCTGTGAGTCATGCCAGTCAACATGGATTCATGAAGGGAAAGTCCTGCCTGACTAATTTGATATCCTTTTATGATAAGGTCACCTGCCTCATAGATGAAGGGAAGGACATGGATGTAGTTATTCTGGACTACAGTAAGGCTTTTGATACAGCCCTTGACAGCATCCTTCTGGACAAGTGGTCCAACTGTGGGATGGGCAGGCCCACAGTGCACTGGCTGAAGAAGTGGCTGGACAGCAGGGTTCAAAGGATTGTAGTAATGGGACTCCATCTGGCTGGCAACTGGTCACCAGTGGTGTTCCTCAGGACTCAGTCCAAGGTCTGGTTCTGTTCAGCATTTGTATCAACATTCAGGATGGAAGGGTTGAACACATCATTAGCAAGTTTCTTTATGATGCCAAAACAGGAGGTGCTTTTGACTTTCTTGAGGAACATGAGGCCTTGCAGAGGTGTCGAGATAGATTGGAGCATTGGGCAAGCATCAGTAGCATGGAACACAGCTGGTGCAAGGGCTGGAAGGCATGTGCTATGGGAAGCCGCTGAGGACACTGGCGTTTTCTGATATGGAGAAAAGGAGGCTACAGGCCAACCTCATTGCTCTCGACAGGTTCCTGAGGAGTGGAAGTGGAGAGGGAAGTGCTGAGTTCTTCACCCTGGGATCCAATAACAGGGTGCATGGGAAAGATTCAAAGCTGCACCAGAGGAGGTTCAGACTAAATGTCAGGAAGCATTTCTTTAAAAAGAAGGTGGTCAAAACATGAAACAGGCTTCCTAGAGAAGTGGCCAATGCCCCCTGCCTCTCAGTGTTGATGAAGTCTCTGGACAATCCCATAATGTGCTTTAACTCTTGGTCAGTCCTGAAGGGGTCACACAGTTTAACTAGAGGATGGTTTCAGGTCACTTCCAAATGAAATACAATATGTTGTGCTGTGCAGAAGAGAGCACGGACTGGTGGCATAGTAATTCCTACAACTGTGCCAACTGGGCTCAAAAACTCAGCTCAGCCCAAACCACACAGCCAAAACAACGGTCACAGTACTTTTTCTATAGGGCCGCGACTGACAGGATCAAGCATAGAAGGTGGCGCTTCTCTACCAAAGTCCACCTG